>NC_080737.1:6414523-6692023 GCF_019097595.1 Hemibagrus wyckioides
ACATCTTCAGCTCTGCTACCTCCAACTCTGACTCCTGTCTCTTCCTCAGTGTCTCTAAACCATACATCATGGCCGGTCTCACCACTGTCTTGTACACCTTCCCCTTGATTCTCGCTGATATTTTTCTATCACACAGAACTTTCTCCACCCATTCCAACCTGCCTGCCTCTTTACCTCTTGTTTTTTTATATTTTGTATTAAATAAAAACGCTAAGAGTCTAATTAATGTGCTTAGTTTTATACAGAGAGAGTCCTTCATAAATATTGTCACCCACGAATATAAACATCATGCTGATATGATTGTTCTCTTTACTTATTGAACAGAATCGAGTGTTAAAAGAGCGATGCTCCAACATGGACAAGCAGCTGAAGTCCTCGGACGAGGACAACGAGCGGATAAGGATGGAGAGGGAAGGACTGCGTGTGAGACTCCTCGAGCTACAGTCCAATCTGAAAGAAAAGGAGGGTGAGGTGAGAAGAGAAGCGAGATCAGAGATTAGGAATATGATGATGAATAGCATCGTAAACCTCACTGAAGTGAAGCGGAACTGTTTTTATGAGTTTTCTGAGGTAGCAGGCGCTGGTAGTAGGGACAGGGTCCAGATTTGATGAAAACTTCCTCTTTTGTGATCAGTGTCATTTAAAAGAGTTTTGTCTTAGACACAGTGTTCAGTGCTATCATTCACCAGCATCAAAGTTTGACCGAAATCGATTTGGACTTTTCTACAGCTGGAGCAGCACCAGAGTGAAGTGTTCCAGTTGCGCACCATAAATCGGAGCCTCCAGCAGAGAGTCCAAGCATTAGGAGAAGAAGCCAGTCTGGAGGAGATCACATCCTTCCCTCTGTCTCTACAGAATGAATTGCAACAATCTCAGGTTAGCACTGCGGATTTACACTAACCTTTATGAAAAGTTGGGATCACTTGGAAATTTGCCCAATGAAAAGCCCATTTTATCCATTTAAAAAATGGATTTTTAAAAAGAAAGAAGAAAGATCTACCATGGCATTATCAGCAACCATCAGTCCTCTGTTTCTGTCTCATGTTATCTTTGCTTATCCAAGCTAATCAGTTGATAAGGCTAATTGATTATAAATCTTTTTGGAGTCATGTTACACAGCTGAAAACTGTTGTACTGATTAAAGGAGCAATAAAATTGGCCTTCTTTAGGTAAGGTTAGTATTTATTAGCACCTTCAGGAGCTCATCAGAGCATCTCCAAAACAGCAGCTCCTTTTGGGGCATTTCCCGTCTGCAGTGGTCAGTATCTATTAAAAGTATCCTTTAAGTCCTGTAAGTTGTGAGATGGCCCCACCTCGCAACTTACAGGACTTAAAGGATCTGCTGCTAACATCTTGGTGCCAGATACCACAGAACACATACAGGGATCTAGTCCATGGGTTCAAGTCCATGCCTCGATGGGTCAGGGCTGTTTTGGCTGCAAAAGGCAATATTAGGCAAGTGGTCATAATGTTGTGCCTGATTGGTGTATATACTTTACTGAAAAGAAATGATTTACGTTAAATTTACTTTAACATTTAACATTAACATAACTTCGTCCAACATGATTTGATCACATAGTTAGAAATTCATGAATAAGATCACTGATTTATTTCATCATTATATATTTCATATTATATATATATATATATATATATATAATATATTTATTTATTTATTTCATTATTATATATTTTGCTTTGGTGCTTTGGTCATGCTCACTCTACATCATTCAGTCGACTACTTATAACTAATTATAGATAGATAGATACATACATACATACATACATACATACATACATAATTTATTCATCCCAAAGGGAAATTCACAGCTTCCAGCAGTATCCACAAACACAGGTAATAGATAAAATAGGAAGGAATATAACAAAAAAATACTAAAATACCCAAATTTAGGGTACAAAAATATAACAAAAAATATATAAAATAACGAAATATTACACAATTTAACAAAATATAGCAAAAAATACAAAATGCAGAGATTTAAGGAATAAATATAGAGAATTGTATGAAATTGTGATGAAAAACAAGATAAGTAATGTGCAAAACAAGTGTTTAAGGTTTTAATTTAATTTAGTATAAGCAATGAAATCACGTTTCGTATCACGTATTTCTTAAATCTGACTATCCACATTTTCAGTGTTGCTGTGTGAGGAGTAAAACAAACAATTTCAATGTCAAATTTCTGGACATGTTTTGAGACAGATTGTTAGTGAAATAAGCAGTAAAATAGAATTAGTTTGGTATACAGCTTGAGATATAAATACACTGAAAACATTTTTGGTTTTTTTGGTCAAAATAATGCAAAATATACAGTGATTATGCATATAGAACACCCTTATGCTAATTTTGTGAGGAAATTTATATATATATATATATGTATGTGTATATATATGTGTGTGTGTGTATATATATATATATATACACTAATTACACAAGTCATGGTACTAGTGTATTTGTTGCTAACAGTCATGTGACCTGTACATCCTTAAGGGTTTTAATGGGTTTATTTAGCAGAAAACTTCACCTGTGAGTATTTATATGATAAGAGAATGCGAGGTAGCTGAGATGTTGATCTCATTTTCATGGAAACTTTTTGTCTGTAGTTGTAACGATCATTGTTGATGTTTCTTTATATAAGTGTGTGTGTGTACTGTACTGACTGCCACTGTTGCATGACCTACACTTGATTTCTAAGCTATATATCCTGGATTTATATCTCTTTTATCTGTTTCTATTTATATAAAGTACAAATATTATTAAAATTATAAACATTATATAATGTTTAATATATTTACCCAATGAATGTCATTTGGTTCGACAGGCCACAGAAAGCATCTTGGCTCATTCTGCTGTCCTGCAAGAGAAAGAAGAGGAGATTGAAAGGCTAAAGAAAGAGGTTGGTTCATGTTTTTATGGCATCCTAATGAGCACCAACCAACTCTATCAGCTGTAGTAGATTAATTTGTGTTCTACAGGATATTTGTCTGAATTTGGACTAGATCTGGAGAAACCTCAGTATATTAATTTGTGGCTTGTACTATTGTGGTTAATATTTGGCTATATTGGCAAAAGTTTTGGGACACCCCTCCAAATCATTGAATTCAGGTGATGTTTTTCAGTTGTTGTGCTTGGACCCTTAGTTCCAGTGAAAGGAACTCTTAATGCTTCAGCATACCAAGACATTTTGGACAATTTCATGCTCCCAACTTTGTGGGAACAGTTTGGGGATGACCCCTTCCTGTTCCAACATGACTGCACACCAGTGCACAAAGCAAGGTCCATAAAGACATGGATGAGCGAGTTTGGTGTGGAGGAACTTGACTGGCTCATGTCCAAAATATCTCGGTATGAAGCTGAAGCATTAAGAGTTCCTTTCACTGGAGCTAAGGGGCCGAGCCCAACCCCTGAATTCAATGATTTGGAGGGGTGTCCCAAAACTTTTGGCAATATAGTGCATGTCTTACTGGATGATTTCAGTTTCAATGAAGTAAGCCTTCTAGTTATCTATAATCACTTAATGATATTTCTAAGAACCATTTCCACTGAAAAAAACTTTTATTAACATCCTTAAAGATACACTTAGTTTTATCAAAGCTAAGTGTAAACAGTCTTTTTACAAATATTTTTATTTATACAAATATATACAGATGGATTTCTTTACTTTATCTCACCCCCTTTTTTGTGTTTTCTGCATTTCCATAGCTTGAATCCAACCAGGATGAATTAGCGGCGCTAAGAGAGGAACTGAAGCCGTTCCGCAGTGATTCCAACAAACCTCCATACAGGTTATTTACTACATTTCCACTCCATGAAATTTCATAAACTGGTTTATCTCTTCATTAGTCACTGGGCAAAAAATAGCAACACCAGCCAAAGAGTCTAAGAGTGATACACTTTCTCAAGTTATCTCATTCGTCCTTCTTATCCAAGCGTAACTTTTTAGACATTTTAGGAATGTCTTGTATTTCCATGGTGTGTAAATACACAATCTTCTACGAAACAGCAGTGTTTAAGATTTTAAGCTGTTTGGACTGACGCAGGTCTAGTTTCGGGTTTTGTCTGACCTTGTTTCCTAATGGTTTCATGCTTTTACTATGTTGTCATCACAGAGCCTTGGAGGAAGATCTGGCCTTGGCACGGCAGGAGCGTGACACGCTCAACCAGCAGCTCCTGAACACCATCCGACACAAGGTGGCTCTCTCTCAGGAAGTCGAATCCTGGCAGGTGTGTGATCGATTTCTTTTTTCCGCAGTACCACATTCTATAGACGGAGCTGTGGGAAATGTTCAGTATCGTGTCATGACTTTTTTTTTATTGTTTGTTTTTGTTTGTTTAACTATCTTGGGGGCTATAAAGAAGGATGACATTTAAATGTTATAATTAGATGTACGGAAGAAGTGTTTAATAATTTTGCTGGAGAAACTGACTTGTAGAGAGAGTTAAACAATGTTGACAAACTGGTTTCATAAACAGAATCTTGTGTGGTTGTCATAAATCTTAAAGAAGGCACAGTAGGGTTATTTGTCACTCTTCGTTTTGTCTTTTGTCTTTTCTAAATAAAACCTAGACTGTAGATCAGCTTATTTTTCATAACTATGTTGAACTTTTGCTACATGCTTCAGGTGCATTCTTGTGCAAGCTAATTGACTGTATTAAGTTCCACATTTACTAGAAATTCCTGCTAACAATTGTTAAACAGTACCATAAATCACACACTGTTTAACTGCTGGAACTGCTGCTTTTTTTTTTTTTTTTTTTTTTTTTAAATCTTTTATTAAAACCAAACTGTAGAATAAGGTTTCTCTATAAATAAATAAATACATACATACTATTTATTAAATTGATAATAAATAATAATACTGTTTAATTTAATTCTTAGTTGTTTTTTTTTACCAAGCTTATTTGTATACATACTTTTTTTGTTTGTTTGTTTATCTTATTATATTGTTTTATATTTATCTTTTGTTTTATTCACATTCTTGGGTTTTTATTTTATTTTATTTGATTTACTCTGTTTTTCTGTATATTTTTTGCCTTATTTTTTTCCCTTTTGTATCTTAATGATAAGACAAATAATAATCATTATTATAATTGTTTATTTTTTTATTATTAGTGATAGTAGTAATAATAATGATAGTAAATAAAGAACCACCAGTGCAACCAGTAGTTCTATGCTGCTGCTGCCCAGCCTTTAACCTCATCATAATCAGTTCAAAGACAAAATAAATACAGTCTGTAATGAAAGACTGATTCATTCCCACGATAACACACTGCCTCTCGCTGTTCAAACAGCATACCAACTGTGTACCTCTTTTTCAGCTTTCTTTCTTCTCTCATACCTCCATCCTGGTACACTGTCACACCCACGGGCAGAGAGATACCATCACTTGTTTGGCATAATGATGTGGTTCTGAGAGTTATTCATAGCACTGCTTTGTGTGTTTTAATCCTCTCTCTACTTTTTCCTCTCTCGTCCAGGAGGACATGCGTCTGGTGATATGCCAGCAAGTGCAGCAGCAGGTACAAAAACGGGATAAAGAGAATGAGAAGACTGCGTCGCCTCTGCAAAGAAATGTTCGCTTGAGCAGGTCTTTCCGTTTACCGACAGAGAAGAAGAGCTTCTTCTCTTCCTTGTTTGGGGGGGAATAAAAAAAAAAAGAAAAGTTGACTGAGGACAAAAAATAAACCCCCACTGGATTACTGAAAGGACAAGTTAGAGGACAAAACTTCTGAAAGAACAGTGATGAAGACACAACTACTGAAAGGACCAGGACACTACTAGTGAAAGGACAAGGACACGAAACTACTGAAAATATAAGGACGAGGACACAACTACTGAAAGGAGAAGGACATGAAACTAATTAAAGGACTAATTAGAAGACACAAAACTACTGAAAGGACAAAAATCAGGACGTGAAGCTACTGAAAGTGCAAATTAGAGGACACACAACTATTGAAAGGACTGGTTAGAGGACAAAACTACTGAAAGGAGAAGGATGTGAAACTACTGAAAGGACAAGTTAGAGGACAAGGAGAAAAAATACTGAAAAGATAAGGACCAGGACATAACCACTGAAAGGAAAAGGACATGAAACTACCAAAAGGACGTGTTAGAGAACACAAAACTACCGGAAGGATGAGCTGTAAATAATATTATTATTATTATTATTATTAAGAAAACTAAACAAAGAGTATAATGGCATATTTATTTTGTCTATATTCCTTCTTGGTGTACAAAATATGATACAAATGTCTAAGACATCACTGTTGATAAAAACACCTTTTTATATATATATATATATAATGTCTGAATCTTTCTTCATGCTTCACAGATCATAAACATTTCAGACATTAAAGAGGTAGCAGCTGATTTCAATCCTTTTGACACTTCATAGTACCCTAACAAAAAAAATAGCTTTTTATTATGTATTTAGCTTTCACTAAAAAGATTTTTACATTCCTTCAAAATAACATCAAACATGTCTTCATTACGGATGTGACTTGAACCTTTCGGGATTTTTAAAAAAAAAGACTTAAAGCACCTCATGTGTATGGTATAATAACAAAAGAACAATACACCACAAGGGGGAGCTATTAGTCACATTGCTTTTTACACTCACAGTAAGTAAAATTCCCCAAATACACCCTATAATAAATGTATGTTTAAGGTATTTTCATTGAACACATATTCCAAACCCTGGTCTAGTAGAAACCCTCGTTCATAGCAGTCTAAATTCAAAAGCTACTTCCATATGGTACGTTAGAATTAAATCACTTCTGTAGGACCAGAATATGCACGTCAGAACAAAAGGACAAAATTTATTACACTCATTAAGTAGATGCCTGCGGCCAGGATAGTTCAGTAGCATTAAATCGATCATCATCAATCATCTTTATTAAAAAAAAAAAAAAAAAGTGACAGATCATTTGCTGTTGTGTTTCAAATGATCTATTCAGCCACTCCAATATTCCACTCAAAGCTACATACTTTAGCCGGGTTGTAAAAAGTAACACACAAAAAAAAAACAGCACCATGTATGAGTTTTGAATATTGTACACTTCATAGTTCAGTGTTATAAATTGGGCATCCAGCGTGGGTCAGGTCTGGGCTCATAGTTGCTTCCGAAAACGGCATCAGAACGCAGACTTTCCGTCTCTGCTTCAGATTCTGTCTGCTCAAAATATTCTTCAAACATGTTTTCATCATACATGAATAGTACCGAGTCTAACGAATTTCTGATCTGGTCACTTGGTGGAATCGCGTCTCGGAATGAGGTTGTATCTAGTGTCAAGCCATCAGAACAACATTCCGTCTCTGTCGGACTTTCCCAGTCTTCCTCCAGCTTCGCAGCTGTGCTGTACAAATCACGGACTGGAGGCGTGTCCTGATCTGACTCGTCCATGATTTGCGCAAGAAGACCTTCCTTGAACTTTCCGTCATACCCGCCGTAGTAACCCTGAGACAAGTCTTCCCCCGATTCCTGATGCACAGACTTACAGTCATCTGTGAATATCCATGAAATTGGAAGAGCTCGGGGATCCTCAGGGTTCAGTATTCGGACCATTCCAGTTCCTTCGATAATCTCCTGTGAGGGACACGAGAACGAACTGTAGTCAGGGTCGGGTATCTTGAAAGACTTTCATTATAGATTATATGCTGGATATTATACGCATAATAATTTCTGGACTTTAACTGACATACCATAGCTTTGGGAATGCAGCTGTTCTTTGACGGCTTCACGTAGCAGTAAATAAGAATCAAACCAACCACAGCAGGAATGGACAGCAGTGGAAGGACTGCCACAATGAACACCCATACATATCCTTCTAGAACATGAGAGAAGGGGAAAAAATTTATTATTTCACGGCTGTGACGATACCTTTTAAGCATTTTTAGCTCAACCACTTTGATAGATTCTTCAACTGCGTCCCAAATCGCACATTTACTCACACTTGCAAAAGTTACAGATGCCGATAAAATCCAAATCTGGTGCTTTTCATTCTCTTGGTCTAATTCGCTCACCAAACCAGCTACCGACACACACTTATAAAAGTGACGGTCTAAACTCCATGTATGAGGTTCATACCATTTGGATCCAGATGCAGAAAAACACACATGGTGGCGTTCTGGTTGCTTTTGGGTCCCTCTGCTGTAAGAAGGGCAGACGCATTGAGGCAGTACATCCCAGGCGGCAGATTCACAAAGCTGGAAGACTTTGTAGTTATATTCTGTGCAATATGCTTCTGGGGGGAAAAAAAAGTGAAATTATGCACTCTTTACCTCTCACGCTTTGTTTCATTTGAGTCTACAGCAATACAACTGCAATTGCTGTAACTGATTTAAACTATACTGTAACAGAGGGTTTTATTTGCAAAAAGTCATTTATTAATATACAAAAAAAACATCCTTGCTGTACATCTACGGTTAGATTCATTCTTGCGTAAAATAATACATCTTTATCTTAAGTGCTTGAGGTCACTGATAAGTAAACATTCCATTCAGAGAATATGTAACCATATTATAAACTATAACAATTATAGTTTTTTTTTTTTGTAAAATAATATATATTAAATTCTAACATTTTTAAATATTTACAGAATATCATTTCGTTAGACCTAAATTATGCGGACAATTAAGCCTTAGCTTCTGACCAATCAGATTTAAAAAAATCCAACATGAATGTGATTCTAAAAATATCTGGATTCTTGCATCATATGTTATTGGTGTAAGAAAATGAATAGCATTTTACCTCTGCTGTGTTGTTGTCAGTCATCTGAAAAAGGTCAACAGAGAATCTCATCCGCACTTCCATCATCGACTGGACCGGATGACTGAGAGAAATCCATATGGAATTTTGGTCAGCAGACACCGACAACTGGGGAGCACTCAGAAGAGCTGCAAGGTAACCAGAACAACTTCATTCAAAATATAGAAAATCCATCCACCTTGACCTCTTCAATCCTGTTGATTAATAAAAGCATCCCATGGACATGATGCTACCGCTACCATGCTTCGTGCTTCACTGTGAAGATAATGGTGTTCTTCAGGATGTGTTCATACTCACTGTATTTATACGGCTGGAAGCTACGTGGCAGGCACGTCCATTCTGACCGCTCTTCCTTCCATTTCGCTCCGACTCTTACGAAATACTCAGTCAGAATTCTCTGGTTGAAGATCAGGTAGCATTGCGTCAAGGTGATGTTCGTACAGTCTTCGGGTTGATTCCATGATGACGATGAGCTACAATAAATAAAAAAAATAAATACGATTTTCCTGTGTATTCATATAATGTTTTCATTTGTTTCTCGAAATAAATAAAGATTTGCCAGACCCTCTACACATATCTATTCATTTACATTAGAAACATCTGCAGCAGCCACCGCAAAAAACACAACAGAGCAATCAGGGGTTAAAAAGAATGGTGAAGAAGCAAACATATACAAATGTGTACTTCACTAACTGCCAATGATCTGCCGGGACATGCTCAGTGTCTGATATTTGATTCTTTAGCTCTGCACTAGAGAACCTCAGGTGTGTAAAAATGCAGCTCAGGGTTTTTCACCAGTAGTGAAATTGTGCTGTTAAACATTTAAAAAGGTAAAAAAGAGAAGAAAAAAAAAACAAGATTTCTTGAAAGAAACAAACAAACCAATCCATCCATATAGGAGGAAAATATCTGATGGGTTCCATCCTATAATGGACCTTAGTGGGAATTGACTTCAATTAATTTAATTTTTTATTGTATCGTCTACCCTATAATAAAAAATAAAAAAAACAGGATCTAATGCTAATCTTTCACACATGGGTCATTTAGTATGTTGTAGTATGAGGAAATGTCGAATATATACACCGATCAGACATAACATTATGACCACATGTCTAATATTGTGTTGGTCCCCCTTTTGCTGCCAAAACAGCCCTGATCCTTTATGCTGTGTATTCTGACACCTTTCTATCAGAACCAGCATTAACTTCATCAATCTGAGCAACAGTAGCTCATTTGATAGATCGGATCACACGGGCCAGCCTTCTCTCCTCTACATGCATCAGTGACCTTGGCCACCCATGACCCTGTCGCCGGTTCACCACTGTTCTTTCCTTGGACCACTTTTGATAGATACTGACCACTGCAGACCGGGAACACCCCACAAGAGCTGCAGTTTTGGAAATGCTCTGATCCAGTGGTCTAGCCATCACAATTTGGCCCTTCATCAAACTCGCTCAAATCTTTACGCTTGTCCATTTTTCCTGCTTCTAACACATCAACTTTGAGGACAAAATGTTCACTTGCTGCCTAATATATCCCACCCACTAACAGGTGCCATGATAAAGAGATTCTCAGTGTTATTCACTTCACCTCTCACTGCTCATAATGTTATGCCTGATCTGTGTATAAACAAAATATTATTTTTTTTAATATTATTTTTTATTATTATTTAGCCAGTAATGAGGATTTACTTCGATTTAGATGTTATTCATCCAGTTAGTCATAACTCTCAATCATTTCTCTTTAATAACATCATAATCTGGGAGGTGAATCGTTACACCCTCATGTTTATCACTCTCATGACGTTAACAAAAAAAAAACACGCTCTCTGGCATGTTCTCGGCAAACCGCAAAACATCTCACATCATGTCAGAAAAGCTACAACGAACACTGGAGGCTCCTTCTAAAAATATTATATCTTTAAATATTATGTCACAGACATTTTTAAAAACATCTGATCCCGCCCACCCCCCACCCCACCACCACCCCATACATGTTGGTGTGTAAACAAGTTTTTGTTATAGTATTTAGGAAGTGCTAAGTGCTGAAAGAACTTCTGGTACAGGAAATGTTTCATTTAAATGAAATACTTTACATTTGTAACCGAACAAGTCATCAGGGTTTGAAGTGCATGAAAAAATCTTTCAGCAAAAGGTTGAACAATTCCTTTAAGCACCCAAATGTGGCTCTCAGGCAGCGTTGAGTCTATAAAACAGAAATTTAACCAATGATTTAGACTTACAAATGCTCAATGTCTATAAACTCCAGGGAGTATCTGGTTCCTTTTGGGTTCCCTGGTCCAGGAAGCCATCGAGCCAAAGCCCTGAAATCCAGCAACTCCACACTCGGGTTGAGCGGAGGAGATAGAGCACCTGTCACGGCACGTTAAAGAGATAACATAAAAACATACTGTCATGCCAAAGTCTTAGATAGTAGCAGGGTGCTGCTTTGAATCTGTCAAGCTGAATTAATTACTTAGTCAATTATCATGTAGATCCCTGACACCATGAGAACACATTGTGCTATTGTGCTATTGTGGTTTGTATTGTATTTCCAGATCATGCCTTGTTTTGCTGCATATTTTATCTTGGACTCAGTGGTTGAAGTTATGAATAATGATCATGACATAGGGAATTAAAAATCCTAAGATTGGGGAGCGGCTCAGGTTATAGGCGTACTGTAGTTCCTAAAACATGAAAGATACGAATCAGGAAGTGGAAACCGCTTCGCAGGCTTTGGCACATCGCAGCGTAACACATGAAGAGGAAAGCACTATCTACCCTCTCTTAGTAAATGAGCTCACAGATTCACCAGACTGATCTGCTGCTTGAACTGCTTGAGTGATAACTTGTGCAAACAAGGAAAGAATCCCAACAGGGTCTTTAATCTCTGTCCATTTATAACATTTGCCAATTTGTTGTAGGTTTGTTTGACCTGTTTTTGGTGGAAAATATTCACTGTTGAGTTACTGTGCTACTGGCGGTGGTAGCTCATGTGGTTAAGCCTCTGGGTGATTGACCAGAAGATTTGGGTTCAAGCCTGCCAAGCTGCCACCATTGGGACCTTAAGCAACGCCCCCAACCCACCCTGCTCTAGGGGCTGTGCATTATGGCTGATTCTGTGCTCTGATCCCAACCCCCAAAGGATGAGCTATGCAAAGTAAGAATTTCAATGTATAAATGACAAATAAAGAAAACTTAACTGTTATTTTTTGGATAATTTTTCTCAAAACCTTTTGACGGAAAAGTATGAAACGTGGAAAGAGGCCAGGGCTTCAGAACGTCGGTTAATATCAGACAATTCAAAACAGCTATATAATAGGTGTACACTATATAATTACTGGATTATCTGCCATTATACTTCCGACAAATGTGATTGTCTATTATTGGAG
Organism: Hemibagrus wyckioides; assembly: GCF_019097595.1. Classification (NCBI taxonomy): domain Eukaryota; kingdom Metazoa; phylum Chordata; class Actinopteri; order Siluriformes; family Bagridae; genus Hemibagrus; species Hemibagrus wyckioides. The sequence continues at coordinate 6,426,702 of NC_080737.1, forward strand.
TTCACTGTACACTCCAGTGTAGAAATACAAATCTCCGACCCAAAATGCATTGCTGTTTTCTGCCTCTCATCCCTCACTCACTGCAATGCTTTCTGTAATGTTTCATTTTTTCCAGTGTTTTATCAACTGCTAACCCGTTTGAAGCCTGCATGGACACATCAGTAAGTTATCTGGTGTATCAGTATTTCACATGTTTTTCATGCAAATTCTCAGAAGTATTTATAGTATCACATGTAAACTTTGTCATTTTCACTTTGGGGAAAAAAACAAAACAGAACAAAATAAAACCGTATTTATAACCAGAATGGCGAATGATCCACCATACTGGACAAAAATAATGGTTGTCCAATGCCCAATGGTATGCGAAATGTGCTTAGAGTATTTGTTAATGAAAGTGGTACACTTTATGTATTATATCCTAAAACTCTCTTCTGAACCATTTTATTCATCAGTAAGAGATTCAACTTGCCAGTATTTGATTTATAGCAACGTAGCTAAACTTCAACCGCTAACAATACTGACAGGAATGAAGTTTTTCGCTGCTCCAAACTTGTTTTTTATTTTTATTTTTTCAGTAGATTTTTGTAAACACTAAGGTGCAAAAACCCACCCCACCGGATTCCGACACATTTCCGCGACAGATAGATTTGTTTTTATTATTCCAGAAGCAGCAGCAGCAGCGATCTATGGGCCTGAAGAAAAGTCACTCTACCAGACTTTGTCGATTGTCGGGATCAAAATTCATGCACATTTTCAAAGAAATGAGCCCTAGTATGTTAAATGTAGTCAAATTTATGCAGTAAGATTAGCATTTTGAGAACAGGAATTGCTTAGATATGATCAAAGGACTATTAATAGTCAGACGCACCATAACGTGAATATTGTGTCTCAACTCAGGAAAAAAAAAAAAGAAGTGGACTATTATTATTGTATATACTGTATTATTTTAACAGAAGTGTTTTAATGTGTTTTTATACCACACAGGCTTTTCCTATCACATTGTGGAATGTTAAAACATTAAACTTAAAAAGATGGATTGAACAAAAAAACCTGTCAGAGGTTTTTTTTTTTTTAAAAGTTTTTTTTAAAGTTTTTTTAAGATCCTTATCGGCAAAAATCTTCTAAAGCAGATGTGGGTAGATTGAAGAGAAAAAAGGCTGAAAAAATGCTGAAACATTCCTTTTAACTTACAGAATGCATTCGAGTGCGAGATTCTCGTTCATATTTTTTCCTCACACAAGCAGCCTAAACAGAGCTGCATATTTTGGCTACACAACATGTTTTGACTGAACATATTTCAAGGTGGCAGGAAATCACATATCCAATCACATTCGACTCATTCAACATATAACACAGACTGACCGCCATTTTAAATTTCCATACATCCGCATCATTTTTTTCTTGCATACCGTATGAACTTGTGTATTAATTACAAACAAAGAGGTTAATGAGGAACTATCTGGCCTTTAAAGCTGACACACTTTCCTCTGTGTACTAGGCAAAGCAAATAGTCAAACAAGGAAGTCGAACGTCACAACACTGCAAATGTAGTCAAATCAATCAAACATGCGCTAGCATGCTGAGACAACACGTTTCCTGGTTTATTGTACATTAGGAGTCGTGAAGTGTTATGATTACTGTTTATTCCACAGCTTTGATTTCGGTCTATTAATATCAGTACCTAACCCAGTATTCATTCTATTGAGCGCCTCATAATAGACACCTGCTCCGCCTTGGCCAATGATATTGTCATCAGACAATAACACTTGTTTGGAAAATGAGTGTCCAAATTAGTTTGGTCTGAGCGCAGAACAAAATCTAACCACACAATAACATCAGGGTATTTTTTTTTTATTTTCCCTTAGGAGATTTGTTGTTTTTACCTTTAGATGATGCTAGATAATTCAGGAGCAGGGTGAAAAGTGTGGCTGCCCTGCACGCCATCATGATGAGCTTCCACTGAGCTTCTGCTCTGCAACACACACACACACACACCGTACATTATTACGTTTAAGGCAAGCGTCAACTCTTGTCGTGAAACGTAAATGCTGGTGTAAATTATTGGGATGAACATCCCTGACCTACATTGTTTGAGATGCATGTCCAGGCTGGTTCGTTCTGCAAGCGAGAACACGCCGTACGATTCTGGTTCAAACGCCCAAACACGAACACACACTCTGAGCAAATTTACACTCACAGACAAAAAACAGACACCATATCCAGACTTTAAGGCTCATTGTGAAGAACAACCCAGAGCACCGTCGGTGAAAGAAAGAGATTCTCCTGAAGGAGATTCGAGTGCGTGCCTGATTAAAGGCGAAACACACTCTGAGTGGTTCAGCCGCCACTCATTAGGAACGAAAATCTGTATCTGAGGCTATAATCCGTCAGCGGTCACGAAGCACCTGGCTCTGGCTTTTTCCATCTTCAGCTGCCTCGAGTTACGCCTGATCTAGTCATCAAAAAAAAAAAAAAAAAAATAGTAGCAAACGATCAGACATTTCACTTAAACATCCGAAACAGGACCTTCCTGTCAGGCAGGTGCGAGCTCACCTGTCCGCATTGCGCAGCACAGCCCATACTTCACACACAAAGGAGATGAGCCAGTGAAGTACAATCCATCAATTTGACTAACCTCGATGACATGTGAAGAAAGAAATCAGTGGAAAAAAAAGTTAAGCCTCCTGCTCAGGGATTAGAAAAAGTTTTCCTTTTAATCGTTTAGAAATTGAAACTCAGGTTAATGAGCATAGTACAAAGAACGGACTATCGGGTTAGGCTTAAACTGGCAAACTGCCAAAATATCCTATGTGCAGAATAAATCGATCAATATATAAATCAATAAATATGGTCTATGTGTATAGGATAGCACGATCATTGTAGTATAACATAGCACATCATGTCCATCTGTTTTATTAAATGTAATAAAATTCAATGGAAAAAAAAAACAATCCTTTTCATAGCATCAGTTTCAAAATTATTGGCACCCCCGTTAGCAAGAAATAAATAGCAATGAGTTTAAACCTATACAGATGCTGCATAGTTTCATAACAGATTTTGCTCCAATATTAAAACACACACACAAAACAAAAATAGCAGCCTTAAATCTCTTCCTGTTACGCTTAAATTGTTGTAAAGTGATCTCAAACCCCCTTTAAGCTTCTTTATATTCTTAGGTCTCTGCATGTAGACATCCCCTTCCATTCACACCAATAGAGACTGAGACAAAAGATTTTGTGGGGGTTTTGTTGTTGTTGTTGTTACTGTTATGGTCATGTTTTAACCTAATAGAGTTCATCAATCTTCACAAAACAGTTCAAGACAGATTTTCTATACGGTTGTATAGGGAAGGTTTGTAAACTTCTTAGTTGATGTTCATGGCCAAATCATCTGATTTCATCACATCATCATTACGACTCTAAACATAGTGCATTTTATAGGTTGCCTCTATCTTTTTCTCTTTTTTTTAACCCCTAGGTGATGTGACTGACTGGACTGATCGGAAGGTTGTGAGTTCGAATCCCAGGACCACCAAGCTGCCACTTCTGGGCTCTCAGGCATAGCTCTTAACTAACAATTGCCTAGTCGTATAAAAGAAAAAACAAATGAGATTAAAATATAATTTGCTCTGATCAAAAGCATCTGCTAAATGCTAGAAATGTAAATGATGATAAATTTGATGACCAGGAGCTCTTAAACTCTTGACGTAACTCTTAAACTTCCGGTCTTTCTGCACTCTCTGAAATGTTCATGGATCTGATTCCTGACAAAATACTCAACTTCTTTACTTTCCACTATTCCCCCCCCCACAATCTTGATGGAAGACGAAGATTTTTTGTCATAATTTGTCATAATTCAATGCGACCTCACTCGACAGCTACTCAAAAGAAACAATGATTACTTTTTTTTTCTTTTTACAAAAAATTGCTTTAATAAATATGATTTTTGCTGCATAATTTTAGTTTTATTTGCAGGAAAAGGAAAGTATTTTCTCCAAGGTTTGGATGTAAACGCTCATGTGTGAAGTCATTCTGTTGAAGGGTGCCAATATTTCTGGAATCAACTGTATGATATCATTTTATAACTACTGGAAGTGTTTATAGCTGAATATTTTGTACTAGCCTTAACATATTGTATTTTTTTTTCAGCGCTTAATTATATTGGTTCTGTGCGTTTTATATTTTTGTAGGAAAAAGTGCATAATTTCATGAAGACGTGCAAAAGTAAAAAAAAAAATCGAGCTGAAAATTGGTTGCAGAATATTTTACGATATTCAGCACAATATTGATATCATGAACCTTTCAGAATATCTTTGCATTTTGTTGCCTGCATGTGGATTTCTGTAAACATCCAGAAAGAAAAAAATTAAATTAAATTAAATTAAATTAAATTAAATTAAATTAAATTAAATTAAATTAAATTAAATTAAATTAAATTAAATTAAATTAAATTAAATTAAATTTTAAAAAAATGGAAATTTGGAAATTTCCAAGACAATGTGATATTAAATAAGTAAGAAATAAACACAACAGGGTGTGTAAAGGAAAATAATAAACGCTGACAGCGTATCCGGAATATTTTTTTTTCTTTCTGATATCAGAGAGAATTGCAAATGACTGCATAATGAATAAAAAATAATGCTGCATAAGTCTTTCTCCAAAACATCCATAAAATATCCAGTTTCTTCTCCAGTCATATATCCCATCAAGGTTATTATCATTAGGATCATCCGAGGTGTTTGTGACAGCCGTGTCGTAGTTTGAGGAAGGACAGCACCAACGTGGAAGTGTTTTTTTTCTCCATTTCGTTTAACACCGTCCACCTCAAAACATCCAGGTTAGTTTAGCTATAGAGTCATTTGGACAGACCTGAGGATATTTCCGGAACACCAATAAAGCCCTAGCCGACGTTCACTCCGAGGCCGACCTGCAGCTTGTCTCCTCTGTGGTTGACGAAGGCCCCCATGATGAGCGTAGCCGGAAGAGGACACAAGCGCTTCTCGAGGACACCTCCGATGATGCACCGGCTGTCCAGCATACCTAAGAGAAGATTCCCCTTAAACTTCCTCATAGGAACATTTCATTACAGACATCACTTCCTGATTTGAGTTCAGAGATTGAAAGATGATGGTGATTCTTACCTCTGAAGACCATGTTGGCTTCTGGTAAATCCATTTGATAGCCAAAAGAGAACTTGGTCTCCTGGGTCCTAGTGCTGGCCTCGAACTCCACTCCAACCTGAATCTGGGAGGATGACTACAACTTAATCCTGGGTTGTTTGAATAAAGCTAATTTACATACTATAGACAAAATACTACTTCAGAAATATGGCACTGAAATATGGCCAAAAAACTGTGGACCACTTTTCTCTTCTGGGAAGGTTTTCCACTAGACTCATGAATGTGGGGATTTGTGTTTATTCAGCTACAAGTGATTAGTGAGATCAGGATGTCTGGGGTGTGAACAATGGGGTGATCAATGGGGTTGAACCCTCGAGTTTTTTCACTCCGGCTTTGGTACAACCCATCCGTTGTCATGCTGGAACAGTGTTTGTTCCTCTTCAGCTCAATGCTTCCCAAATTTTGTTTGGCGAGGAACTATGTAGGGGTGTAACGGTCAGGAATGACTTTTTGGGCATGATTTGTATATATTAAAGACTTCGCTTAACCATCAACCAAATCAGAAGTTTGGATCGTGTTTTGGGCCGAATTTTTGCCATCTGATCTGAGGTGGTTTTACAGAAGACTCATTTCCATTACAGACCTTCTGTGATATCGTTAAAAGGAGACGTTCTGTATATTAGAGATCACTCTACCTGCTTGTTGGCTCTATGGTAATAGCTGGCATGGGCTCCTCCTTTACCAGCATTTAACGTAGCGACCCAGTTGGGACCTGGAAGGAAATTTTTTATTCATACTCTGAGATTGATGAACTTTAGGCACAAAAGAAGTCCAACTACAGAGTGACAGACAGAGACCATTAGGTTGGATTGTTTATGGAAACAGTTTGTGTTTGTTTGTATTTTTGTACAACACCGGAACAGACAAAACATACTTTGATGTGTTTTGGCTAGCTAGAATTCAGGGCTAGTCTGGGTTTGTGCCTCAGAGGTTGCTCGCTCACCTGAGTATTGCCCAGCAAGGGTGAGGATGCCGCCTTCTTCAGCTCGCCCTCTGTGGTAAACCAGCTCTCCGCCAAGAACCAGATGTGGAGAAACGCTCTGGAGGAAGTGCGCCACCATGATTACTGTCCCATGAGAAATGAAGGACAGAGAAAAATCATTTGAAGATATTTAAAAAAGTATTTTTACTAGTAAATGTTAGTAATTATAATGATATACTAGAACTAGCTATATCGTTCAGGCATAACATTCTGAGCACTGACAGGTGAAGTAAATGAGACTGATGATCTCCTCATCATGGCACCTGTTAGTGGGTGGGATATATTAGACAGCAAGTGAACATTTTGTCCTCAAAGTTGATGTGTTAGAAGCAGGAAAAATGGGCGAGAGTAAGGATTTGAGCGAGTTTGACGAAGGGTCAAATTGTGATGGCTAGACCACTGGATCAGAGCATCTCCAAAACTGCAGCTCTTCTGGGGTGTTCCCGGTCTGCAGTGGTCAGTATCTATCAAAAGTGGTCCAAGGATGGAAAAGTGGTGAACCGGCGACAGGGTCATGGGCGGCCAAGGCTCATTGATGCACGTGGGGAGCGAAGGCTGACCGGTGTGATCCGATCCAACAGAAACTACTCAAACTGCTGAAGAAGTTAATGCTGGTTCTGATAGAAAGGTGTCAGAATACACAGTGCATGACGGGTCAGGGATTGTTTTAGCAGCAAAAGGGGGACCAATACAATATTAGGCAGGTGGTCATAATGTTATGCCTGATCAGTGTATAGCTGGATGTCATGTAGTGATGATAATGTTACTAACTTTGTATTTATTTTTGCACACAAACATTTCAAGGCTTTGCAAGACGCAACCTGTGACCATACCAATGCTCTTAAGCACACTAGCCAGGGTCAGATATCGAGATTAGAGATGTCAAAGGAAGAAAATGAAGAAAAATATTCTTGTGCTCTTTTCCTATAATAGCATAATAACCTTTTATATTTATTAAACTAGTTTTTTATTCATTTCTAGTTGCATTCAATGGTGTGTAACGTTCCTGTTATCCTTCCAAAATGTTTTTAAAAGGGAAAAAAGAAAGCATGATGATTTGATGTGCAGATGATTTGATGTGCAGTTAGGATGTGAAAGCATCCTAACTGGCTATGATTGAACTGAGAGGAAATTTCTCGACAGATTTTTTTTAAGACTCGCACCAGATTCTCTCAGGATATCCGGGTTGGCCATAGTGACGGCGGCCGTGAAGTCACTGCCCCTGTACTCTGTCTCGAACTGCCATGTGACGAACTGTGACTGCACTGTCTGGGGACAAAAAAAAACAACACTGCGTGTTTAATTAAAGAAACCTGAATCACGTCGACAGACTGAACCTGACGTACCAGATTTTGAAGTGCATCAGTACACAACCTGAAAGACTGCTTTGGCTCGTAGTCGCTCGCTCAGGTGGAATAAGGAGTGAGCGTTCAGGCTGCCAGTGGAGTCCATCTCTCCAATCAGCATGGGCGAGCCCTGAGAGCAGAGACCAGACTTTTTTTCCAGCTCTTTTATTTGATTTCATTCAGTTTTATTAAGACATAATTGAAAGCTTACTGTTTCTTTGCTGTCTGTGTCTGACTGAAGGTGCTCCACGTGGAAGCGGTACGTCGACGGAGCCACGGCACTGATATGAATCGTGTGGTTGACCTGGAATTGAATGAATGAATGAATATTTTTTTAATAATAAAGCTTGAGCATCACAGGTTGAGATGATTGATTAACACATTGATAAATATTTAAAATGTTCCATCCACAGAAAGCATCCTTTTTTAATTAGTAACAAAAAATAAATGATCATTTATTATTATTTTATTAAAACAAAATCTGGTTGTGAAATGATGCAAACCTTGAAAAAGCTGCTCAGGGTTTTGTTTATGACCATCTTCACACCTTCAACCTGCTGTGGAAACACATCTAAACACAAACACACATATACATATATACATATATATATATATATATATATATATATATATATATACATTATTGCAATTAATAGTAAGGAATAAAACAGTGGAAATGGGAAAATAATCAACAACAGATTGGTGTGATGAAGCCAAACATGAAGCCAAGATTTTCCTACAGCAGCACATACTACAGTGCTTTATTTCTCTCTCCACAGCATTTTATATAATATGATGAGAAGTTTGGAGCTACATGTCCTACTTTTCACTTGTTAATAGTCGTCATGTAACATCTAAAGAGTTGGTAAGTTTCTGTTAGCCCCAGAAAATTTACAGATACTTCCATAAGAATGTCTCAACTTTCTTTCTTTCTTTTTTTTCTTGTCAGTGATGATCAGAAGCATACTGCAGATATAATTAGTAGGCAATTATTTTATTTCACATCCAACCAATCAGAATTGAGGATCTGTCAGCGCTGTGCTATTAATGTGATCCAGTGACACAGTTACATGGGGATTTGCTTCACCTTTGCAGCTGCGATGAAGGCCGTCAAAGCTGCCTGGGTTTGGAAGTCTTCCGTCTCTCTTGTCCCACCGCGACAGGGGTCTGTCCTGGGGGAAAGGAGAATTCTGACGCCCAGGGCGAGATGACAAGGCCAATACGCTGCCCATGAGGAGACGCTCACTTCCAGCCCTGATGTTCTGGCCAAATTACCTGTTAAAAATAATATTAAACAAATAAATTAAATAAAAATTGAATTAAATTTAGTGTACATAAACAAATAAATATTCATGCTTAGAAAAATATCAATATTTATACATTTTTTAGAATACATGACAAAAAAAACTAACGCAAAAATAAAATAAAAAGACAATATTAAATACATTTTTTTTTTTTTTAAATGACGATTAGGTCCACCTGACTCCTCTTCACATGACATACATAACACATCATTTGCACTGATTTTCACTACTTACTGTATTTTAGCATGGAACCTTCGAACACCTCCTGAACAAAGTCACATTCTTACATTTATTAAAAAAAAACTTGATTCGGCTTTTGGGTTAAAACAACATAAACGAGTTCAATTTGAAAGGATGCTGAGAAATGAAGGATGCAGTGCTCCGAAATAGAACGAAGCAACCCCGGCTGTTTCCTGAATAGAGCTGTGTTTTTAGACGTAGTGCACTAGGTAGGGCGTATACACGTTGTTGTCATATACGACGTAGTACACTAATATGAGAGGTACAGAGCTGTTTAGGATCCAGCCCCGATGATCAATCCGGCGACTTGACGTAGGGGTGTAACCACAAAATCTTTCCTGACTGGGACATTCAACGTCTTTTATAAACACGCTTTACTTGATTTATATGATATTAAAAATAAATAAAACGTGACTCTCGAGCTATTGCGTATTTTTTTTTTCAGTTTATCGTGCTAGATTTTATACGTTTTAGAATTTAACAGACATTATTACCAAAATACTTTGCCGTCGGAAGCTAGGCTAGTCCTGTACTTCCGGTTTCTCGTACATTAGTATCAACATGGCAGATGAAGCCACTAGGAAAATAGTTTCTCAAATACCGCTTTTAAAAACCAATTCCGGCCCGAGAGACAAAGAGCTGTGGGTGCAGAGACTGCGAGAGGAATATCTGTCTCTAATTAAAGTAAGACAGACATGTTGATTTTGAGATATTTGCCGTATTAAGCTCTGAATTCTAGCTTGTCACTACATACGTGTCATTTCTTTACAGGCTGAATCCCAAACTGCTCTTAAAAGGATTTCTAGTTCACTACAAAGTGCATAGAGAGTGCTGTGTTATACCCTGTATAGTGCTCTTTTATAGTGATCAGTGCATGTACTCGGCTGTCATTTATAACTGTGCCATGTTGTCTATTTTATGTTCAACCTCGTTGTATCTTTTTATGTTGTAGTATGTCGAAAACAACAAAGCAGCTGATAACGACTGGTTCCGTCTAGAATCCAATAAAGAGGGTACAAGGTAAGATTAGAATCGTTTCTTGTTTGTGGGGGGCGGGGTAACGAATGCACGCTTAAAGAGATCGTGACGTCACATGATGCTATAGATTGACTGCTTGCGCATTGTGACGTCATGATTGTGTCAGGCTCGCTCTGCTTTGTTCTGAACAGAATAGTGTTATATTACAATAGGAAACAAATAGTGTAGAACGAAGTCAACCAATAGAGTTGGATCAGAGTAACACAATAACATACACCGATCAGGCATAACATTATGACCGTCTGCCTAATATTGTTGTGGTCCCCCTTTGACCCATCATGCGCTGTGTATTCTGACACCTTTCTATCAGAACCAGCATTAACTTCTTCAGCAATTTGAGCAACAGTAGCTCGTCTGTTGGATCGGATCACACGAGTCAGCATTCGCTTCACATGTGCATCAGTGAGCCTTGGCAGCACATCACCCTGTCGCCGGTTCACCACTGTTCCTTCCTTGGACCATTTTTGATAGATACTGACCATTGCAGACCGGGAACACCCCACAAGAGCTGCAGTTTTGGAGATGCTCTGATCCAGTGGTCTAGCCATCACAATTTGGCCCTTCGTCAAACTCGCTCAAATCCTTACGCATGCCCATTTTTCCTGCTTCTAACACATCAACTTTGAGGACAGAATGTTCACTTGCTGCCTAATATATCCCACCCACTAACAGGTGCCATGATGAGGAGATAATCATCACCTGTCAGTGCAATTAAATGTGTCTAAAAGAAACTCTCTTCTTCGACAGGTGGTTTGGAAAATGCTGGTACATCCACGAGCTTCTTAAGTATGAATTTGACATGGAATTTGACGTAAGTACGTCGAACCTAAAGTCAGTGACTCATATCGATTCATTTATTCTGTAAAAATTAGTTTTGGGTGTTGATGCTTTCTTAAATCCGACTCTGATTTAAGATTCCGGTTACGTATCCGGCGACGGCGCCTGAAGTGGCGATCCCTGAACTAGATGGCAAGACGGCCAAGATGTACAGGTTAGGAGAGTTTTTTTCCCTCAGAGTTAGTTTTGCTTTTTAAACTGCATCTTCTCTAAAGTGGTTCGGTGAATTACATTTTATTTCATTTTTTTTTCAAGGGGGGGTAAGATCTGCTTGACGGATCACTTCAAACCCCTTTGGGCGAGGAACGTGCCGAAATTCGGCCTGGCTCATCTGATGGCTCTGGGAGTAAGTGTCACCTCTTTATCCATTGGAATCTATCTGTTGGAATATTTCACATAGTTAATGTTGTTTTGCTCTCCTCAGCTCGGACCTTGGCTCGCCGTGGAGATCCCAGACCTTATTTCTAAGGGAATAATCCAGCACAAAGAACAGCAGGGCAGCTGAAACGTTTGAAATGAGGGAGAAATCAACAACCTGTCTTAACATCCTAACCTGATCTCACACACATTTTACAGTGTGAATGAAAATCCACACACATATTGTAAATTAAAAAACAAAACAAAACAACTATCTACCCGAATTCGGGACCAGTCTAGTTGATGGACTTCTTGTAAATGTACATGTTTAAAAAAATGTCTGTTTCCTTTGTGTCTTCAACCCTGAACGACTGACACCGAATTAAACCACCGGCATTATAACAGTCTTTTTATGAATTTTCCTACATCCTTAATTATCCCTCATACCAAGGGTGACGCAGTAATGGTTTCTGTTGTGTTGAGTTCCACTCAGATAATCACTCTTTACATTGGTGTTGAGCAGAAAAGCATGTCGGAACATTGAGGTGAATGAGCTACAACAGCAGGTTTCTGCTCCTGTCAACAACAAAGAGGAATCTGAGCCTAAAACTTGGAATAAAACCTGATGTCTGAGATGCTTTTTTGTAAAAGATGTCCAGGCAGGTCAGTCCAGTTTGACTCACTGGATGTTTTTTAAGTCTTTTTTGGCACCATTCTGTGAAAAATCCAAAGAGATCAGCGGTTTCTGAAATATTCAAACCAGTAAGAAAAGACAGATCACTTTTTTCCCCAACATGTTTTAAAATTTATTTCCTGAAAATCAGGGGATAAAATCCATCACATTTAACAATCAGAAAATCACTGATCACTAGGAGCACAGCTTTGAAAAAAAGATTGTCGATATAAGATTATTGGATTATCACTAATTCATGGCAAGTTCATAGAAGTCGTTGTAAACTTACCCCAGAGACACCCAGAACAAGTAAACAAGATTGCATAGAGATCAGCGTGGGTTCTCAGGGCTAATGTGCAATAGAGGTTGGGCAGCTTAATAAACCTGAGTTGTGTCTTCGCCTGTAGACACAAATATTGCATAGTGGAAGTTTCATTCTTGTTATAAAAAAAATAATTGTATGTAAATGCGACGCTGAGATCATAATGTGACGAATCACAAATCCATTATTGATTTACGAAAGTGATTCTAATGTAAATTTGACTGCTTAGGAGCCTTGTTTATATCTTTGGAAGTAATATAATGCCAGATTTGGGGTAGTTATGCCATCTGAAACACATGAGTATGGAAGGATGGTGAGTGAAAGAAATGTGGTTCATATGTTTGTCTTGCACCTCCAGGGTTGTGAGTTCGATTCCCGTCTCTGCCCTCTGTGTGTAGAGTTTCCACATTCTTCCTGTGCTTTGGGAGGGTTTCCTCCGGGTTTTCTAAATTGTAATTGTGCAGACATCGCAACCTTTCTCCAGTAAACCAAAAGAGTCTACTCATAGTAATGAAACGATCCAAACGACACTATATTAGAAAAGAGCTTGAGTGGGCAGAGCTGAAAGTCCTGAAACACATATGAATCAGATGCAAGTCGAGTGGGCAGAGCTGAAAGTCCTGAAACATGTATGAATCGGATGCAAGTCGAGTAACGGATTTACGGCAGTGACTACAGATTTGCGATTCATACATCAGACATTTCACATACGCATTCACATCCAATGATTTCTAACAGGAAATGAACTCCAGAGTGGAACAACCCAATGGCAGAACCCAAAAGAGCATAGCACCATATCCATTTCTTCATATTGAGAAAAAATAAATGATTGGAAGTTTTTCAAATGCCTAATTAAAAGGAAAAAGCTAGAATTAAATGGAAAGCCTACAAAAAGCGCCCCATGTTCCCACAGGTGTCTTTGGTTTATTAAGTTTCCTTCAGATTAGCAAATGTTTGGCAACAGAAAAAGGGAAGCTTAGCTATCTGTTTCAGTATCTCCCAATATCGTGACACAATATTATGTATAGTCGAAAAACTATTATATTTGAAAACAGTAGCAGAAGACATTTCCCTGGTTTTTGCAGTGCATTGTGGAATTTTTTATTTTTTTTATGAAGCAAACGTTCTGGAGCACTGACCCTTGTGATGATCCTCAAAATGGCTGACTACCTGATCAGTGGAGAGCTGATAGTCTGGTTTTAGGCTTGGTTTGTCTACAGACAACTGTATGTACGAAGTAAAATTAATTCTAGTAGTAATTAGATTTGTATTCCTACTACTTATTATACGACTCATTCTGAAGGTAGAAAGTGGAAGTCTTATCAACACTGCTGTTCCAAGTTTACAGGTTGATACGGATACAGTAATGGAGATTTACAAATAGAAATCCATGAATTCCTTCCACAAAATATATCTTGTCTTAACCCTTTCTTTTGCAATTAAGCCTGCTCAGAGAGGTCATTATAGATTCAGCAAATTTCAAGTAATGTTGCATACTCTACGTTACAGATGCAGTAAGTAATGATTTGATTTCAAAGAAACATCTGGAACATTTCATTATTATTTATCTAGCCTGATCTGTAACCTGGTGTTTTATTATTGAGGTTATTAGAGAGGTTAATACACATAAGAGCGGATTTGCTGACTTAAAGATGCTCCTTTACCATCTGGCCAACTTACCATTGTCTTCTGCAATTCACCTGCCACTGTATGTAGTTTGCATGAGTACAAAAATTCTGGCTAAAATTACGCTTCCCTTATTTGTTAGTTACATTAGCCTCTTACGAGTGGAAAATTTAAGGCACCTTTGGGGTCAGGGAAAAGTTGTTCAATTGGCATTTTGGAGAGAGTGTTACTTTAATAATCACTGAATGCTTGGCGATGGGCTAGTGGATATCGGTCAGTGTTCCTGGGATTGGCTTCAGATCTACTGAGACCCTGACCAGGATACAGTGCTTACTGAAGATGAATGAATGAATGAATCATGATATCAGAATGTCTCCCTTTCACTGTATACCAACATTTTGTTCTCAGGAAACTTCTTAGCCCCACTGACTGCACTTGTGTTTGGTCATCAGTGTGCAGATGGTCTCCCCACAGCCCCAGCAGGGCTGAACAGTATGCCCTGGAACTATTTTCCACTTGCACAGCTGGCACACATTAGGGTTGGCGGCGGCGGCGGCAGCGGCAGCTTGCGCAGATTTCTGGGTGATTAACTGCTTGAGTTCATTCAAAATGGTACTGTTAGGTGCTAACACGATATCAATCACTTCGATGCGTTTGGGGTCCCACACGCAGTCTTCCTCCAGGCCACTGGGAACAGCCTTCATACCGCATTTGGGTGGCACCCAGGCCGTGTCGTAGCCATTGGCGTGCCAGGTCTTCTGCATAGGGTGGTTGTCCTTGTCGATTTTCTTGACTTTTCCACAGTCGACATTCAGCTTCAGGACCACACGGTCGGTGAAGGTCGAATTCAAAGGGTAGCGCTCGGCTTTCTTCTGGTTGCGGCTCACGTAAACGCCAGGCCCCAACATTCCATCCGGGGACTGACTGAAACCATTTTGGACGATATTGCGTGCTGCTTGGACCTTGGTGCCATGGTACATGATGTAATGATTGCCAGATTTAGGCGCTTGTTCTGCTCTGAGGTGGCGGTCCTCATCATAGGCCACTTCCCAACCACAGAAAGTGATGGACATCTTTTTTGTCCCTCCTTATATTCTCTGTACCAAAAGAAATAAGAGTACACTGCAATAAGCTTATTACATTCATGTAAAGTTATAGAAAGTCTATTAAAAAAATTCTAATTTGCAAAGTATGCCAGGTACCATAAAATGCTTGTGGTGAGGGTAAAGTAAGCTGCTGTTCAATGTACATAAGTCCTGCCAAACTGCGAATGTAAACAAGTTATATGCAGTGGTGTAGTGCAGGGTATACGCAGGTGTACAGTGTATACCCACTTCTTTATCAGTCGCCTTTGTGTATACCCACTTCTAAATCCCCCCTGATGCTCATCATTCAGTTGTGTCCTGCATTAGCGAAAATCATGAAAGATCATCACATGAGTAGCTGGCCCAATTAAACTGTGAATAAATGCAAATATTCCCTAAAAACACCCAGTAAAGACAGTGATGCGTTCAGGACCAAGGCGCCGGCTTCCCTTCAAATATGATAGCAACGGCCCCGCCCCCAACAATCTGACAATGCCCACCGGCATGGTACTGTCAATCATTACCTGATTCGCTGCCTGTCATTTTAGCAATGTTCAACACTATTTCAATTAATGAATACTGTTTATATATGCAAATGATTTAGCTATTTTTATATCTTGTTTATATATGCAAATTATTTATATTTGTTTATATACTGATTATATATGCAAATTATTTGCACTGCGAAAATGCACTTCTGGTTAAATGCTAACTGTATTTCATTGCCTTGTTCCCACATGTGCAGTGACAAAGTTGAATCTATTCTAATCTAATCTAATCTAATCTAATCTAATCTAATCTAATCTAATCTAATCTAATCTAATCTAATCTAATCTAATCTAATCTAATCTAATAAGAAAGATGAACTGAACTACTCAAACAAAAATTTGTTTTCAGAATTACAAACGACCTCGCAATGCTACATCGGTGCTGTAGCTCAGTTAACGATAGCGATGTAGACAGCAGCACAGCTAATGTCAGCCAAGCGCCCGCGCCCGGCTCCTCCCCCACCCTGAGAGAATGTGCCGACAGTGACAGAGACAGTGGTGTAGTGCAGGGTATACGCAGGTATACGGCGTATACCCACTTCTCCAGGGACCACTACACCACTGGTTATATGGTAAGTGCTAAATGGTTGACCTCGTGGGAGAAAGTTGAACCCTACAGTGTTTTCCTGTCAGTAAACGGTTCCAACCCTTTAAGGAAGCGAAGAATCCACCTTGTGCAACTTGCATATCAATCTTTATAATTAACATGTAATTTATTAGTGTCTAAGATTTATCCAGACAAACATGCACAGCCTGAACCATTTATCTTAAACAGGATTGCATGGCATCTGGAGCCTGTCACTCATACACCCATTCACACACTATAGACAACCTAAAGATGCCAACAACACATGTCTTTAGATCGGGGGAGGAAACCAGAGTACCCAGAGGAAACCGGAGTAGATTAGCCTCTCCTTCATCGCTGGCTCTTTCTCGGATTCTGTCATACTCTGTGTGTTCCAGTCCACCATCTTTGAGACTCCATGGACTCCATGTTTTATACTTAAAGCTGTCCAGTTCACCCGGGACACAATCCAGGTGTAATACCAGGTGTAATCAGGGCTTGGGGCACAGCTGTGTTGTATAACTGCGGTCAGTAAATAATGTGTCACTTGAATGTGTCCACTACTTCTACAAAGGTTCCTATCATTCATAAAAATGTGAACGTCACGAGAAACTCTTGCGTTTTGTTTTTTATGGCGCTAACAGCGAAACGTGCTAACAACGCCCCCAGTGACGTCGGAGGGGGCGGGCATTTGCTATAAAGACTTACAGGAATAACGAAAATACAAAGACAGCCAATAAATAAAAATAAAAATAGCATCCGAGGTACTAATCAGATGATACGTTTTTCAGAAATAAACACATTTAATCTGTTTCAGGGTGGATTTCCGATTTCGTTACTGAATAAAACCTCGCAGTAGACTTCGGTTTAAGAGTGTAGATGAGAATAAACCAGTTTCAGACCCGTGTTTTAAAACGAATTTGAACTGAATGATACAAAAATTATAACAACAAAAATACAGAAATGTGTAAAGAAATAAACCTACAATAAACACTGACCTGCTCTCGTGCTCCTTCCGTCCTTCTCAGCAGCTGATAGTGACAATACTCCTGGAAACTTTCGTTTTCGTTTCAGCTCAGAAGAGTCCTTTTCTTTTCCTGTAACTGAAAACGACACTCCTCTATATCCACTTTATTACTCTTTACCCATCCCAAGTCTTTCATTTAATCTCGGAAGCTGTCCAAAACCAAACCTTATTAACTATATGCTCTGAAATTCTTGTAAATGAGTTTATTGAGCAATATATAATAGGGAATAAAGAACCATTTCGGACGCAACTCTGTCCACGAGTCATTTTAGTTATCATAAAACTAAATGAAAAGATTTGTCTTGAGATAAAACATTAACACTGAAACCTTGTTAAAATGATACGTATATTTTTTTTAGGTACATTTTCATCATGAATGAGCGACCTTTTAGTGGTTTCCACCCGGACTTATTTTATTGTTGCTCTTCGATAGAAATGTTTAGTCTAAAATAGTGAGCTAATGCACCTGGTTTTTTTTAAATAGTAAACAAATGCTGCCATTTTCAGTCTTCTGCATACTTAATGGTAACAGTTTCAGGTAAACATCCATTTCATTTTGGTGAATATTATTTTATTTTGTCTCATTTGGAATCGTTAGGAGGAAAACCGTAGCGTTACGTCTCTCTCTCTCTCTCTCTCTCTCTCTCTCTCTCTCTCTCTCACACACACACACACACACACACACACACACACACGTTTTCCACTTGTCATCCTGTCATCTTAAAAGTTGAAAAAAAAGTAAGAAAGTAAAATCAGCAATGACGTGTACACCTAGCGCAGGCTATGGTTTCCACCCGGACTCGTTTCTATGTTACTTTTTAAACGGATTTGCCAAATTTAGTAACCTAACTTGATGTCTTTAAATAAATATCCTATTTTTTTCAGTCCTCAGACGACCTGTAAATATTTGCTGCACATTATTTTATGCATTTATTTGACTTTAGCCTCATTTATGTAAAAGGGGAAGGCAATCTGTGATGGCCTTGAGGTAACTAGGTAACGAGAGTGCGTGTAGCGAATTTGCATCTCTCTCTCTCTCTCTCTCCCCCTCTCTCCCACCGTCGGCTTACCACACAAAGCCGTAAAAGCTAGTAGCTGCCCCCTTTTTTTAACCTGATTTTATCCCTCATCAGGTATTATTCTAGAGTAAAATAATAAACCGGAAGTCAGGATGCTCGGGAAGCCATTATCTGCTCCAGTGAAGTGCTCTGTGAGAGAAGTGGACTGGTGAAGATGTCTGAAGTGCTGTTGGTTGGAGAAGGGAACTTCTCCTTCTCGGTGGCTGTGTGTGAGTCGGGTGATGTCGAGAGCATCACCGCCTCCTGCTTACAACCCGAGCAGCAAGCCCTGGCTCAGGAGCACGCAGCCCACAATATCCAGCGGCTCCGGGACCGAGGTGAGACCATCAGCATCGCCGTGTAGTAGTTTAGATAAAGTATAGATTTCTATACCAAACGGGATAGTGCGCAAGCAACGCGCGTTGCCATGGCGACGATATATGCGGCAGTCTCGCGCATTATGTTTTCAGACCCTATCTTATAAAATGTGGTCATGTTTTCCCTTTTGTGTGTGTGTGTGTGTTTTTTTTTTTCTTCCATGCCGTCTTTAATGGACTTTTAAAATATTAAGTAACAGCTTAAATGTACAACAGTCAAAATGGGTCATTTCTTACTATCATATTGTCTCAGAATAAATGTAATACATGACTGAAGACCGTTATTTGGACCGGATTATTGTCGGTAATTTTACAGACACGCCCCCTGTCATACTTAATAATCATTAGGAGGAGAAATAACATGTTTATAGAGTTGTAACTTGGCATTCAAATGGTTAAAAATGCCCGAGTGAGATTGAAAGTAATGTCATTACTAATTGTAACCCCAGCTGAAGTTCCGGGGGCGGGGTTTTTGCGTACATGGATGGAAATGGGGGCGTGTTCTTTGAGTAGAAAATATTAAAATGTTACTCAAGGCCACTAATTTAACCAGTAAGACACCATACTAATCACAAACCATAGGAATGCACCTTTAAAAGTTAGGGGGAATCAAAATTTGAATTATTTCTGCCCCGCCTATATTAACAAAGCTCCACCTCCATGATTTGCGGTAGACCATGCAAGCTACAAGGATGTTCGTTAACTTAACAAAAGATAATGACTAAATCCATTGTTGTTATTATGGTTGTTGTTAATTTAAGTCATGTTCTACATACACTATATTGGCAAATGTTTTGGGACTCTCCTCCAAATCATTGAATTCAGGTGTTGTTTTTCAGGGGTTGGACTCGGCCCCTTAGTTCCAGTGAAAGGAACTCTTAATGCTTCATCTTCATACCAAGACATTTTGGATAATTTCATGCTCCCAACTTTGTGGGAACAGTTTGGGGATGACCCCTTCCTGTTCCAACATGACTGCACACCAGTGCACAAAGCAAGGTCCATAAAGACATGGATGAGCGAGTTTGGTGTGGAGGAACTTGACTGGCCTGCATGTCACAGAACACCTTTGGGATGAATTAGAATGGAGACTGCGAATCAGTCCTTCTTGTCCAGCATTAGTGCCTGACCTCACAAATGTGCTTCTAGAGGAATGGTCAAAAATTCCCATAAACACACTCCAAAACCTTGTGGAAAGCCTTCCCAGAAAAGTTGAAGCTGTTATAGCTGCAAAGGGCGGGACAACTCCATATTACATTCATGTGCATGTAAAGGCAGACGTCCCAAAACTTTTGCCAGTATAGTGTAACTCCAGTTGAGGCACAATAAATTTCAAGGACAGGGTTTTGTGTAGATGTGTGGAAATGGGGGCATGTTCTTTGAGTAAAAATATTCAAACGTTACTAAAGGCCACCAATTTAACCGTAAGACACCAATTTTTCACAAACCATACTAGTGCACCTTTAAAAGTTAGGTGGAATCAACATTTGAATGATATCCGCCCCTCACATATTAACAAAGCCCAGCCTCCAGGATTTATAGTACACCATTAAGCGTTTACAAAATGATTGATACATCCAACAGAAACAAGCGTTAAGGACCCGATGTTCATTATCCGAACAAAAGGTTCTGACTGAACCCGTTGTTGTCATTATGGTTGTTGTTATTTTAAGTCATGTTCTACATATTTTACAGGTTGTTTGTACTAGTAAGGAATTAAAAAAAGACAACGATTGCACCTTCAGTCATTTACATTGCATCATTTTTTTGTTTATAAGTTTATGTATGTCATTTTTTTTTTTTTACAAATGTTCCAATCTATCATAATCCATCGTATATAAAATATGTCATACCCACAGCCCCAATCTCTTTAATTAGATCGTAATATGTAAGGAGTAAAATGATTTGTGACACACTTTTGTAGGAAAATAGTATGCACTTGTGTAGGTTTTTATTACAATGCCTGTCATTTTTTCCCCCCTCTTATGAAGGTTGATAAGCTGAAGGATTTGCATGCTCGTGTGTTTCCTGGAGTTGGTTGCTATGAAACAGCCTCAATGCATATTATCAGTAATCCTCATAAACTCTGATTAGTGCATACTGATTATTGAGGTGTGTGTTTTGTGTGTGGTGTTTAGGTTGTAGGGTGCTTTTTGAGGTGGACTGCACGCGCCTAAATGAGCACGATGCCATCCGGTGCCGTGTTTACGACCGCATCATTTTCAATTTTCCTCACTGTGGCCGGAAAAGCGGCGTCAAAAAGAATCGCACTCTCTTGGCCAAATTCTTTTTAAGGTCAGACCTGTTTTTTTGGTTTTTTGGGTTTTTTAAAAAAAAAAAAAAGTACCATCATGGCTTTGTATGCGTGTTATGCAAGCCTGCGAAGGGTTACACAACCGTTAAGAATATTTAACACACTCGCCTGTGAACTCTCGAGCACACACAGTGATTTTTTTTTTGTGTTTCCTTTTTCCACCCCCTAGCTGCGCTAAAGTGCTCAAGGCCGACGGTGAAGTGCATGTGGCTTTATGCAACGGCCAAGGAGGCACTCCATGTGACAACCCGATGAGAGAATGGCACAACAGTTGGCAGGCGGTCGCCATGGCAGCCGAGGCCGGCCTCATTCTCAGCGAGATCCGTCCTTTTGATCGCGACAGATATCAAGGTTACAAATGCACAGGTTACAGGTAAGCGCCCTGAGACTGGAGACATACCTGTAAGCTTAACCTCAGTATCCTGTTCAAGTCATAACACGTTTCATTTAGTAATATTTCCGTGCTTGGCTCGATTTCTGTAATGGAAAATTAATTTGGATCTATCACACAGATTATAATAGAAACAAACAGCCATTCATCTCTTACATGCACTCTTACAGGTGTGTACACACACCTGCCATCAGGAGCATCCCCAAGCATATATTTCATTATCAAAGGATTAAAAAAAAAAAATGGAAGGCTTCCAAACGCTCATATTTCAGTGTGACACTGAACAACTTGGTGCCTTAAATATGAGGCTCCTTACATGCTACTTAATTTCCTCTGTAGGAGTCAGGATAAAGGTTTTCATGTGGAAGGTGGGCTGAACCACATTTTTACTCAGAGCTTGCCGTTCACAATGCCCAAGAAACTGAAAATGGACGCTGCAATTGGGAAGGAGACGGTTAGCTTTGAGCTTCCTGAGGAGTTGAGCGAATACGTGAACAGGTAAATGGTCAAATCTTAAATTCTTACTACTACTACTACAGAAATATTAGTAAGGTTTTGTTCATATTTTGCTTGGTCCTGTGGTTGGGATTGTGACCAATTAAACATTCATTTAAAACCAGCCACTGCTCTGTATCAGTAATAATGTATACTTCAGATAGTTTTGTGGAACCGCTGATCAAATGAATGTTGTTTGTTTTAAAGAAAAAAGTTTGGGTCAGACAGCTAGGGGGTCATATCATAGGTAGGTATCCTGTGTAAATACTAGGAGTCTAACACAATCCATAAGCCCCATATGGGCAGGTGAGGCATAGTGATTACCTCGAATTACCTTATTAGGCATGTCAATCCTTCTTTTCTTACTATGTCAGGGATTTCCTCAGTCGACAGTCGCGCCATCCTGTGAAACTCATCCTGGAGCAGTTGCTCAGAGAGGTCAAATCTTCATGGCCTGTATGTTCAGTGAGCAGCAACTTTCCCGAGTTGCTCAGCTGCTCCCAAGACAAACTCCAGGCCTGCAGATCAAACCTGAGCTCCTCTGAAATCTACTGGATCAAGCCAATTGATAAGGACTGTGAGCCAGCGGAGGAGCAGCAGTTCTCCAGCAGTAGCTATATGCTGCGGCCGTCTTTGTTAATGCATGCAGAGGAAATTATGCAGCGTGAGGATTTTAGCCCCGGAACCATCTATGCGCTTAGTGGGTTGGTTTTCCAAAGAGTTCCCATCTCTCCAAACCGCTCCCCTGTTTACCATCAGCTTCTCCTCATCGCAGTTTTACCTTCTGAACCCCAACCTGTCCAGAGTCTCCAAAACAACCTGGAGGCTCTTCTTTCTCATCATGAAGTCTCATTTGAGAAGGAGGAGCTAGGTGAGGAGCACAGAGTGTGCTTCAGTTCTCGGGAACTCAGCAATTTTGGGCAAATAACTTGTGTCCCTCTTCCTCGATCTAAACCCCCACACTACAAAAGTTCTGTTTTGACCTTGCTGCTAAATTTGGACCACCTTGTAACCCTGACCTTCTCGATCCCTGACTGGCGCCTGCTGTGGACCTTGGACCCACGTTTCCTGGCGAGTTTTGAACCTGGTATCCAGGTGCCTGCGGCGTTTCAGCCATTCTCGCTCTACCCCCCACGTTATACCCATGACGTGAGTTTCTGGATGGAACCAGACACATTTGACGAACTTGACTTTCACGAGGCAGTCCGCGTAGCCACGTGTGGAGCTGTAAAGGACATACAGCTAGTAGACAGGTTCCGTCACCCCCACATGGGACACGCTAGTCTGTGCTACCGGTTGTCATACCAGTCGCCGGATCGCGCCCTGTCCCGCACCCGAGTGCTGGACCTGCAAAACCAGCTGCGCACACTGCTGCCTCTACGCTTGAACATCACCCTGCGGTAAATCCAGGAATTCTTGCGAAAGCAAGAACAATACACAAGTACCTCGGCCTCAAGTAAACACCAGATGAGCCATACCAATAATGGTTACACCCTAGATTTTATTTTAGACTTGGTCCAAAATATCCAAATATCAAATCAACCCTTTTTACACAAGACACAAATAGCCTTTTGCTATAAAGTATATTACATATACTTTATACCGTATATTACATTTTACCGGTCATAGTTTCATTATAGAGATCATTTTTCCTTCTCAAGGCTATACGAACCAACAGAACATTACATCCTGTAGAATTGTCCACCTATTACTCCATTTTAAAAGGCCAGAGAAACTAAAACCTTTGGTTAATTTTCTTTGTGATTCATATATTAAGCCGGTGCTTAATATATGTTGAAATCGTTGATTAAATATTATTATAACAGTTTTCTATAGTCATGATCCAGAACATATTGCATTTTATTACAGCTCAGTTCTTAGCTCAATTTCAAAGAAACAAAGCTATTCATGTTTTTATTTGTAATCCACACAAATTATACAGATGATCCAGATCTCCAGATAATGAACACCTTAGTACATGTTTTAGGGGTACGAAGGGTCTTTTTATGCTCGAGTCCACACCCAGGATGGATTCTGTGCGCCTTTATTTCACAAAACAATTCCTTCATAGCCACTGATTGTGCAAACTTGTTCTTAGTGTTGCTTTAGTTCATGCATTAAATGTTTCTTTGTAATATTGAAGATCTTTTGTCTATGTAGCAAAAATACATTCCTCAGAGTGTATGACATCAGTGTGCATCGAGCTGGTAACAATCATTGATGTTTATGCAGCAAACCTAATTTTTAAAATCTTTTTTATTGAGCCTTTCATTTTCCTCTGGTTCTAAAAAGAGCTTCATGTGTATGCTGCATGATCTTGTATGTACCAAATTTTACTGACTTGATTATTATTCATTATTTGATGATGATGATTGGATTATATTTATGGGTTTGTTTATAATGAATATATATAACACTGAATAAAAATTTTATGTCACTTTGGGGAGGTTTGTTCTTAATTTGCATTCCAGTGATGGTTTCAGAAAGGGAATGAAGGTAGAAGCTGGTTTCTGTGCTTTCAGAAATTTAGACTAAATCTTTTTTCCTCATAAATGCCAGTGTTTTTCTTTGATTGCATACGATTTACACAATTTACACTAAACTTTCCTTTGAGACCTCTTTTTTTTTCCAGAATGTGACGAGATGACAGAGCAGTGGCTCAACATCTGGATAAGTGGTGAGGTAAAAGAAAGCTATAAGGAGGGTGTTGGATGTGGTTTCAGTCCCAGCATACTACAGATCCAGCAAATACATTACAATCTGCATCTCAGCAAAAAAGGAGCCATCACAGATGAGTGAGTTTGGTGTGGAGGAACTTCAGTCCTGAGCTTAACCCAACAGAAAGTCCTGAGCTTAACCCGACAGAAAATCTTTGGGATGAATTAGAGCAGAGACTGCTAACCAGGGCTTTTTGTCCAGCATCTGTGTTTTTTTTTTTTTTGTTTGTTTGTTTTTTTGTGAAAATCCACACCAAACTCGCTCATCCATGTCTTTATGGACCTTGCTTTGTGCACTGGTGTGCAGTCATGTTGGAACAGGAAGGGGTCATCCCCAAACTGTTCCCACAAAGTTGGGAGCATGAAATTGTCCAAAATGTCTTGGTATTCTGAAGCATTAAGAGTTCCTTTTACTGGAACTAAGGGGCCGAGCCCAACCTCTGAAAAACAATAGCTGAATTCAATGGTTTGGAGGGGTGTCCCAAAACCTTTGGCAATATAGTGTATAATACGAGGCTCTACACTACTTCATGAGGCTTCATGAGACTGGAGTCTATTAATAAGTATTAAAAATTATATACCTGTAAACAGTAGGAAAGAAATTAATGTTTTCTTCTATATGATCCCAACTGATATATCCAACTTGATTTGTTTAACATTAGCTCATCTAGGTAAATAGTTCAAATCAGTGGCGTGAGTGAAACTATAAACTTCTTCCTAATCTCTATCCTGGTCATACCACCTACCAAACAAATGCTCGGAGGGTGGAAAAAGTAATTACACAACAGTTCATGCAAGTTCATACAGCTCCACAAACACACACACCATATCAGTGTCATCCAGATAATAGTCAGGAAAGTGTCCTTGTACTCTTGTTGGAGTACAAGGGAGATGATATTTGATGGAACAGAGTGGAAGGATTTGTGGTGCTATTTATTAAGAAAGTGTGTTCAGAGATTTTTCACAGTGTTAGATTAGATTTATGGTTAAACAAACTGCATTATTTTGGATTTGGACATTTTCTGTAACTGAGCACCACCAGTGGTTGTATGAATAATGTGCATTTGAAGAAACCTGTCTTATTATTTCTCCTTCCCAGTGATAAAGGATTTCTCAGCCACAGATGGCTTTATCGTCATCAGGATTCACACTGGTGATGATTGAACTTTTAAGAGAGGAAAGAAGAGCAGGTCTCTAATGTATGAAGAGATTTAAGTCAAGGAGCCAGAAAAGAGAAAACACAGCCAAGGGTTGCTTTTTTATTGCTGTTTAAAAGAAAACCGTATGGGATATATTAGGCAGCAAGTGAACATTTTGTCCTCAAAGTCGATGTGTTAGAAGCAGGAAAAATGGACAAGTTTAAGGATTTGAGCGAGTTTGACAAAGGGCCAGATTGTTATGGCTAGATGACTGGATCAGAGCATCTCCAAAACTGCAGCTCTTGTGGGGTGTTCCTGGTCTGCAGTGGTCAGTATCTATCAAAAGTGGTCCAAGGAAGGAACAATGGTGAATCGGCGACAGGGTCATGGGCATTGATGTACGTGGGGAGCGAAGGCTGGCCCGTGTGGTCTGATCCAACAGACGAGCTACTGTTGCTCAAATTGCTGAAGAAGTGAATGCTGGTTCTGATAGAAAGGTGTCAGAATACACAATGCATCACAGTTGTTGCGTATGAGGCTGCATAGCTGCAGACCAGTCAGGGTGCCCATGCTGACCCCTGTGCACCGCCGAAAGCGCCAACAATGGGCACGCATGAGGGCTATTTTGGCACCAAAAGGGAACCAACACAATATTAGGCAGGTGGTCAGGTTATACCTGATTGGTGTAGGTGTGAATGCATGGAAACGAAATGAAATCCATACCTTTGGGATGCTGTAGCCCATCAATTCAATATCTCTTGTGGTACAGTGGATCACACTGAGATGGATGGTTTTAGTGATGCAAATGCATCACGAGCTGCATCTCGCCAAAAGTGGACCCATCAACTCCCTGTGGACAACATAACATATACGTTTAAGGACAGAGTGATCTGGAGTTCCAACACTCTCAGTAAGTTTTAGAAATTATACCTGTAGACAGTAGGAACCAATTGAATGGTCATGCAAAACGGTTTTCTAATCTTTATTTTGCCTTCTATATTATCCCAAATGATGTATCCCACTCGATTTGCTTAACATTAGCTCATAGCTTCATAGGTGGTTCATATCAGTGGTGTAAGATCTAAGTGAAGCTATAACCTCCTTCCTAATCTCTATCCTGGTGGTACCACCTACCAAATAAACAAATGCTGACAGGGTGGAAACAGCAATTACATAACAGTTCATGCCAGTTCATACATCCAAACAAAAATGTCACACACACAAACACACCTTATCGATCTCGTCCAAATAGCAGTCAACAAAATCTCGTGGCTGTCCGGGTACTCTTGTCGTTTTGTGCTTGTTTATCATATCTGCTGCCTTTTGCTTTAATATCTTCACAATTGTAAAAGCTCTCTTAAATGGAAGGGGTAGATATCTTACCACTGGAAGTGTATTATAAATCTGTAAGGAAATAAAAAATATGTTTCATATGGTACAAACTTTCCATATATGATAGTGATGGTGACGATGATGATGTTTTACCATTCCCCAAGGTCCATTGCTGATCTTTGAGATTTCTGTGAACATCTGGACATACTCTTTTAAGGGTTTTATCCTCATAGTTATAACGAGTGCTGATCAAAGCCAGGTAGATGATATTTGATGCTGCATCATGGAACAGAGTCTGAGGATTCATGGTGCTGCCTGTTCAAAGAAAGTGACATTACTCAACAAACAACATATTCTTATTATTCTTAATTTCACATTTTACTGATATTTGTTCAGGCACAGCTAATTTTAGTTGCTGAAAACTAGCAGATCTTCTATCATATGTGTTGTGCACTGGGCAAACCTGTCACATGGAGCATCAACCAAAAAACTATCATTATACTGACCGTCAGTAAAGCTAGCAAGATATTAGATATCAAACTGCCTCCTTACCTTAGCTTTCTTTCCTGGCAAGCCATGGTCAAGGGAAGAAATCAAGCCACACAAATGAAATCAACTAACAATTTGAAAATACTGACCATAATGATAACTATTAACAACCATGTGCTCGATTTCCCCCAGAATCCTGGCCTCCATAGACTGTTTGCCCATGCCGAAGTTCCTCAGTGTCATGAGGTCAAAGCACCGAAGTTCCTTCCATCCAGGACCATAATCAGCCATAACAATACCTGTTATATATACTTACTTAATTATTTGTACTTTCATTAACACACAGTGATGTCAATAACCAGAAATTCGACAAGGTATCTTCATTTTATATCCATGAATATCTGTGATATGAATTACAGCTGCCATGACTATCAGAGCTGCTGTGAATTTAGTAGCACTGTTATGCAAAGTATTTAGTCAAAGTATAATGACCAGTGAGGCTGTAATTATTTAAATAAACGTCACCTTTCTTTTCTGTGAAATGGCTGACCAGCAGGTTTTCTGGACGTCCAGAAAAGTCAGCAGATTTGGTCACCAAAGCTTCTTTTATTGCCTTTAAGCCAGTAAGGATAACAGCTGGCCTCGTCCTGAATGCAGGCTATAAATGTTCCCATAGCGCTCAGCAAACTAAAGAGTGACACAGTCACAAAATTATATCTAGAAAAGAACACAAGTATGTATTCTGAGACAAGGCAACATGGCACAATACCCTCTCAAAATCTTTCAGAGGATTTTTGATGTTAGGGATGGGGATGGGTTCTGGTCCAGGAGGGAAGTTCTTAGGCCTCTGGATCCTGATGAAGAGGAAGAAAAGGCAGACGCAAAACACAGCCAAAATCCAGGAGCCCAGCATGACTGACCGTCACTCTGCTTCTGTTTGCTCTTTCCTGCTGGTGGACAATCTTGTAATCAGTACACTGATTAAAGTCCTTTTATCACTCAGGAAAACCACCAGGGCAGCTTGCCAAGGCAAGTTGTAGTTCTCTCCCCTCATCATTGTGGAAGTGTCTTATTTGAGGGACAACAAGGTCCAAAAACTATATGGGACTATATGCCCAAAGGTTTGTGAACCCTGGCTAACACACCGATATGTGGTTCCTCCCAACATGTTTCCCCTATGCACAAAGAAAGGTCCATAAAGAGTGGAAGACCTCAAGTGGCCTGTAAAAGTATCTAAAGCAGGGGATATCCAAAGCCTGGGGTCAGCAACAGAGAAGCCCTTTCCTTTGAGCTCAAAATGAAGAACTGCTAGGAGAGATTGGTTAGCAGACCTCTGAGTAAAATAGCAGTAAAGATGACCAGAGAATGGGTTCCAGACCACTGAGGTTGAGTGTTTTAAATTCTACTCTTTTCCTGGTTCCAGGCAAAAACCTAGCCACTGCGTTCTGGAGGAGTTGTTGTTGGGAAAAAACTGATTGTGAGACTCCCATATTGAGAGAGTTACTGTAGTGTTAAAAGGAATACAAGAATAATTTGCAAATTCCATGTAGCTAAAAGAAAGGTTTTCTGTTTAGGAATCGATTTGAGCTGAAAAAAAGCATAAAAGAGTTTAATTGGTGTTGAAGCTTGTCAAAGTTTTCTTAATGGGTTCTGATTTGGGACTGTACTATTACAGTTGCTCTCAAAATGGC
Organism: Hemibagrus wyckioides; assembly: GCF_019097595.1. Classification (NCBI taxonomy): domain Eukaryota; kingdom Metazoa; phylum Chordata; class Actinopteri; order Siluriformes; family Bagridae; genus Hemibagrus; species Hemibagrus wyckioides. Next base: position 6,455,834 of record NC_080737.1, read on the forward strand.
CAATGGAGTCATTGAGGACAATGGAAGGACATACTGAGGTTCGGAAAAATGGAATCTAAAGGTACAACAAATCACTGAGGAGTGGAACCCTGGACTCCAACCCTATGCTAGAGGAGATCGAGAAAAAATTCATGAAGTAGTGTTCTAATTTCAAGAAGAACCAAAACAACACTATGCCCTGTATTAACTGTTAAAAGTATTAGCATGTTTGCATATTTTTTACTTCGGTTAATGGTTACCCACAATGCAATTCTACCTGCTGATAGTGGTTGAACGTGGCACAGAAATACTCTTGGCTGGATCGGATGGATCACTAACAGAAGAACTTGAATGACCTCTTGTGACTTTTGTTCCAGAGACAAACACTCTAATAACTGAATAACCTGATTATATAACATTTTGTTACACCATACAGCATACCAAAGGGCCACAAACATCCTCCTTTTCTATATGAATGCAAAAGCTTTGATTGCATTTTGAATTTTTCTAGTCTGTGCTACCCAAGTGCTGGACCTGCAAAACCAGCTGCGCACACTGCTGCCTCTACGCTTGAACATCACCCTGCGGTAAATCCAGGAATTCTTGCAAAAGCAAGAACAATACACAAGTACCTCGGCCTCAAGTAAACACCAGATGAGCCATACCAATAATGATTACACCCTAGATTTTATTTTAGACTTGGTCCAAAATATCCATATATCAGCCCTTTTTATACATGACACAAATAGCCTTTTTTATTAGGCTTATATTACATTTTACCGGTCATAGTTTCATTACAGAGAATATTTTTCCTTCTCAAGGCTATATGAACCAACAGAACATTACATCCTGTAATATTGTCCACCTATTAATCCATTTTAAAAAGCAAGAGAGACTAATACCTTTGGTTAATTTTCTTTGTGATTCATATATTAAGCCGGTGCTTAATATATGTTGAAATCGTTGATTAAATATTATTATAACAGTTTTCTATAGTCATGATCCAGAACATATTGCATTTTATTACAGCTCAGTTCTTAGCTCAATTTCAAAGAAACAAAGCTATTCATGTTTTTATTTGTAATCCACACAAATTATACAGATGATCCAGATCTCCAGATATTGAACACCTTAGTACATGTTTTAGGGGTACGAAGGGTCTTTTTATGCTCGAGTCCACACCCAGGATGGTTTCTGTGTGCCTTTATTTCACAAAACAATTCCTTCATAGCCACTGATTGTTCAAACTTGTTCTTAGTGTTGCTTTAGTTCATGCATTAAATGTTTCTTTGTAATATTGAAGATCTTTTGTCTATGTAGCAAAAATACATTCCTCAGAGTGTATGACCTCAGTGTGCATCGAGCTGGTAACAATCATTGATGTTTATGCAGCAAACCTAATAAGCAAAACATGGAATTTTTAAAATCTTTTTTATTGAGCCTTTCATTTTCCTCTGGTTCTAAAAAGAGCTTCATGTGTATGCTGCATGATCTTGTATGTACCAAATTTTACTGACTTACTGACTATTATTCATTATTTGATGATGATGATTGGATTATATTTATGGATTTGTTTTTAATGAATATACATAATACTGAATAAAATTTTATGTCACTTTGGGGAGGTTTGTTCTTGATTTGCATTCCAGTGATGGTTTCAGAAAGGGAATGAAGGTAGAAGCTGGTTTCTGTGCTTTCAGAAATCTAGACTAAATCTTTTTTCCTCATAAATGCCAGTGTTTTTCTTTTATTGCATACGATTTTCACAATTTACACTAAACTTTCCTTTGAGACCTCTTTTTTCCCCCAGAATATGACGAGATGACAGAGCAGTGGCTCAACATCTGGATAAGTGGTGAGGTAGAAGAAAGCTATAAGGAGGTTGTTGGATGTGGTTTCAGTCCCAGCATACTACAGATCCAGCAAATACATTACAATCTGCATCTCAGCAAAAAAGGAGCCATCACAGATGAGCGAGTTTGGTATGGAGGAACTTCACAGAGTCCTGAGCTTAACCCAACAGACAATATTTGGGATGAATTAGAGCAGAGACTGCTAGCCAGGCCTTTTTGTCCAGCATCTGTGTCTGACCAGTGGAATGGTCAAAAATTTAGGTCAGGCTCTGTGAAGTTCCTCCACACCAAACTCACTCATCCATGTCTTCATGGTGGAACAGGAAGCGGCCATCCCCAAACTGTTCCCACAACGTTGGGAGCATGAAATTGTCCAAAATGTCTTGGTATAAAGCTGAAGCATTAAGAGTTCCTTTCACTGGAACTAAGGGGCCGAGCCTAACCCCTGAAAAACAACACCTGACTTCAATGATTTGGAGGGGTGTCCCAAGACTTTTGGCAATATAGTGTACTTCCTTTGAGACACATGAAGCCAGCTAGATGTATCTAATTGGAGTGTTGTTTGTGTTGTGTAAGACACAAGGTAAAGCTCTGTCTGCCCTCTTCCACATACATGAGCTCATGGATTCCTATGATTGGCTACTGCTGCTATGATTGGTAGTAAGAAAGAGAGAGACAAAGAAAGTGTGCCCCTCCCAACCAGAAAGCATCATTTAGGAGCCTGTTTTAAATCAAGAACAGAAGACATGAGCAATGCCAAGGGCACACAGTAGACAACAACTTAAGTGCATCCATAAATGTGAAAAAGGAAACAATCTGATGTGAAACCACATGTCAAAATAAAGTCGAACAAGAAACACAATAGCACTATTGTAGGACAAATCATTCATCAAAACACTAGTTCAAGGAACATCATTAAAACAATTACAAAAACATGTAAAACGTCATTGGACAGAAAAAGGCAAGACTTATTTAGATCCGGTTTCAGGCCTACAAGTCAGCATCGTAAGATCACCCTTTAATGCCTTTTAAGGCCAAAGCTGAGAATATGCAATATGAAGGAAAGCAGCATAACTGGGCCATGCAAACCCGACAGGATGAGGCACAAGCAGATACAGAACAAATTTACACAGTAATTACACAACAGTTCATGCAAGTTCATACAGCTCCACAAACACACACACCTTATCAGTGTCATCCAGATAATAGTCAGGAAAGTGTCCTTGTACTCTTCTTGTGTAGTTATTTATAATTTCTGCCGCCCTTTGCTCCAATATCTCACATCATTACCTGGACTGCAGGAAAAATAGAACGAAATATGTTGCAAGGTTGCATTAAAAAATATTGCACAAACATACTGTATATGATAGAGATGATATGATATGATCTCTCATGATTCTCCAAGGTGATCTATGAGATTTCTCTGAAGGGTCCTCATAGTCATAATGAGTGCTCATGAAAACTAGGTAGATGATATTTGATGGAACAGAGTGGAAGGATTTGTGGTGCTATTTATTAAGAAAGTGTGTTCAGAGATTTTTCACAGTGTTAGATTAGATTTATGGTTAAACAAACTGGATTATTTTGGATTTGGATATTTTCTGTAACTGAGCACCACCAGTGGTTGTATGAATAATGTGCATTTGAAGAAACCTGTCTTATTATTTCTCCTTCCCAGTGATAAAGGATTTCTCAGCCACAGATGGCTTTATCGTCATCAGGATTCACACTGGTGATGATTGAACTTTTGAGAGAGAAAAGAAGAGCAGGTCTCTAATGTATGAAGAGATTTAAGTCAAGGAGCCAGCAAAGAGAAAACACAGCCAAGGGTTGCTTTTTTATTGCTGTTTAAAAGAAAACCGTACAGTAAATTTCATACTGTCATCAGACTAATGATATATGACTAATTCTATATTTCTTTAGCTGCCTGTCTCAGCTTGATCAACATCTTGTAGGGTTTGGGGGTAATTGTGATTCCATATACAGGAGTGAAGTCTGGTGCTCCTTCATCCTCAGGCCAAATGAACTGGAAGCGACGCAACAGGATGACCAAGACTAGGAAGAGTTCCATACGAGCCAGACCTTCACCAAGACATATGCGAGGACCTTCACAAACACACACATCCATAATAAAAGTCACATTTGTTGAAACTTGGTGTAGGTAGTATTATGTTATTTATGTATGATAACGAATTGTCAAAAGCTGAAGTGTACACTCACCAGCAGAAAAGGGCAGAAAGGCATCAGGCTTCTCAAACTGCCCCTGTTCATTTAGGAAGTTTAATGGGTTAAATTCATGAGGAAACTTCCACTGGCCTTCTTCACTCAGCGCCGAGGCGAGGTTGGGGATGACGAGAGTGCCCTAGAATGAGGATCATCCATAACAAACACAGTAAAAATACACAGATCAGGCATAACATTATGAGCAGTCACAGGTGACGTGAATAACATTGATTGTATCCTCATCATGGCACCTGTTAGTGGGTGGGATATATTAGGCAGCAAGTGAACATTTTGTCCTCAAAGTTGGTGTGTTAGAAGCAGGAAAAATGGGCAAGTAAGGATTTGAGCGAGTTTGACGAAGGGCCAGATTGTGATGTCTAGACCACTGGATCAGAACATCTCCAAAACTGCAGCTCTTGTGGGGTGTTCCCGGTCTGCAGTGGTCAGAATCTATCAAAAGTGGGTCAAGGAAGGACCAGTGGTGAATCGGCAACATGGGCATTGATGTATGTGGGGAGCGAAGGCTGGCCCGTGTGATCCGATCCAACAGAAGAGCTACTGTTGCTCAGTTTGCTGAAGAAGTTAATGCTGGTTCTGATAGAAAGGTGTCAGAATATACAGTGCATCACAGTTTGTTGCGTATGGAGCTGCATAGCTGCAGACCAGTCAGGGTACTGTCGGAGAAAAATAACATACCCAGCTTTGAATTATATACCTAGCTTTAAAAGTAGCTTAAAAAAATAATGTACTCAATGCTCTAAGCTCTGACTTAGCAATATTCTGCCTAAAAGTAGTGTGTATCTATCAGGAATCATTTAGCCATTGATTAAGTAGTTGGCTTTGATTAACACAAGTCTATAATAATCAGGTATAACCTTTATGACAATCATAGTCTTTATAATAATCATGCAGAATTATTAATAGTAGCATGCTAGCGTAATAACCACACTCAGACTGGGAATAGAAAAGAGAAGTTTATTGGAACATTAGGAGTTACAGCTCAGTCAGCCAGCCTATCCAGTGGGATCAGTGGAACCGGAAGGTCAGTCATAGAAGACGGGATCTCAGGTTCCTGAGGAGAAGTTGGAGAGTAATCAGTGGGAGAAATTGGAGGCGAATAGACAGGAGAAGATTGGGGAATATCGTGAATACTGTAAGGCAAAGGCGCAAATCCAGGAGAACGTTGGGGAACGTCAGGGGAACTAGGAGGTGAAGAAGAGTCAGAGGAAGAATCATCAGAGGAGATCTCAACAGGGAAGTCCTCAGTTTGGACGCCTTGAGAGGTGGTGCATATCCAATGCCAGTAGAAGGTCTGAGTAGACTGATCACAGGTTGTGGGGTGAAATTGGGTGCTCTGATCAAGACAGATGGTATCTCTCACGATGTGGTGAGCGAGGTGAGGAGACTCAGGAATAGAGGATTCAGATAGGTGTTCCAGGAAACCAGTAAGTTCAATGGCCAGGCAGGACAGCTGATACTGGCGGTAGCGTCGCAGAGCACTCCTGGGACCTCTCCGGAAGATAGCGCGGCGGGCTGACTGAGCTAGAAGGAAGAATGGGAAATGGGAAGAGATGAGTGAAGTGCATATTGCGTGACTATGTAATCAACAAGAGAGAGCATGCACTAAGGCAAGAGGAAAACAGTGTGGGGAGTAGGCCAGGTTACTGTGACATGACAGTGGTAGGCGGCTAGGGGAGACAATAGCATTGGAATACCAGTAACCAACAGCGATGAAAAGAGGGAAGGATATGAAGCAGCATAATTGCAAGGCTTATTTTAAAAATAAAAATAAAACTTAGATCAAGCAGGCAGAGAAAAGTCATAATGACATAGAGGAAGAGATCAGGATACTTACACATTGTTGTGGAGGGCAACGTCCGAGGTCAGGATGATCCGAGGAAGCAACTTGGGAGGTGGCGGTCAAATGAAGTCGATGAGGAAGTGGCGCTTATAAGTAAGCGCTATTTTTTTCTAAAAACTGTTGATTTAGCCTAAAAATAAGGGGAACTGGAGAGGAGGAAAATTGATGTCATCGAGGGGAGGATGGTATTAATTTAGGGGCGGTATCGGGACAAATACGAAAATAATGGGAACTAGTAGAACGTATGTAAGGAAGGAGGGATTAAAGTAGACATACACTGAATATAATGGGAAATTGCTGGAAATATTTAAATTAGAGAAAAGGAGGCACCATGGGGCACCTGGGGTATAAGTAGAGGGGAATTTTTCGGGATTTTCAGACCAGCTGCTCTCTTCAGAAATGCATGTTGTTGACTGCATGGCTGAATAAAGAAACCTGCTTCTTCTCATCTGCTGACTGAGATCTCCTTTATTTTGGCTAAGTTTTATAGTTTGTTGAGTTCATTGGGCAAGATTATGGAAAGCTAAGAGAAATAGACACAATCTAAAATTCCACCCTGTGATATGTCCACTCGGAGGGGGCTCTGAGTTCCGACAGTACCCATGCTGACCCCTGTGCACCGCCGAAAGCGCCAACAATGGGCACGTGAGCATCAGGGCTATTTTGGCAGCAAAAGGGGGACCAACATAATATTAGGCAGGTGGTCATAATGTTATACCTGAACGGTGTAGGTGTGAATGCATGGAAACGAAATGAAATCCATACCTCTGGGATGCTGTAGCCCATCAATTCAGTATCTCTTGTGGTACAGTGGAACACGCTGAGAGGGACAGTTTTGGCGATGCGCTGAGACTCGTGAATCACTGCCTGGGTGTATGGCATGTCGTGTCTGTCTTCAAAAGATGCATGATCTTTTCCAGCTAGAACCTCATCAATCTCCTGCTGGCATTTCTCTAGAAGCAAAACCAAATGTCACCACAAACACCTTTCTCTTATTTATAATCTTTCTAGAATGTTTCAAGCCAGAAGACAGTGCAGTGGTTCAGACCTTGAACATCTGGATGAGTGGTGAGGTATAGGAAAGCTGTAAGTAGAGTGTTGGATGTGGTATCAGTCCCAGCAAAGTGCAGATCTAGCAAATGCATCACGAGCTGCATCTCACTAAAAGGGGAGTCATCAACTCCCTGTGGACAACATAACATACGTTTAAGGACAGAATGATCTGGAGTTCCAACACTCTCAGTAAGTTTTAGAAATTATACCTGTAGACAGCAGGAACCAAATGAATGGTCATGCAAAAAGTTTTTCTAATCTTTATTTTTGCTTTCTATATTATCCCAAATGATGTATCCCACTCAATTTGCTTAACATTAGCTCATAGCTTCGTAGGTGGTTCATATCAGTGGTGTAAGATCTAAGTGAAGCTATAACCTCCTTCCTAATCTCTATCCTGGTGGTACCACCTACCAAATAAACAAATGCTGACAGGGTGGAAACAGCAATTACATAACAGTTCATGCCAGTTCATACATCCAAACAAAAATGTCACACACACAAACACACCTTATCGATCTCGTCCAAATAGCAGTCAACAAAATCTCGTGGCTGTCCGGGTACTCTTGTCGTTTTGTGCTTGTTTATCATATCTGCTGACTTTTGCTTTAATATCTTCATAATTGTAAAAGCTCTCTTAAATGGAAGGGGTAGATATCTTACCACAGGAAGTGTATCATAAATCTGTAAAGAAAATAAAAAATATGTTTCATATGGTACAAACTTTCCATATATGATAGAGATGATGACGATGATGATGATGTTTTACCATTCCCCAAGGTCCATTGCTGATCTTTGAGATTTCTGTGAACATCTGGACATACTCTTTAAGGGTTTTATCCTCATAGTTATAACGAGTGCTCGTCAAAACCAGGTAGATGATATTTGATGCTGCGTCATGGAACAGAGTCTGAGGATTCATGGTGCTGCCTGTTCAAAGAAAGTGACATTACTCAACAAACAACATATTCTTATTATTCTTAATTTCACATTTTACTGATATTTGTTCAGGCACAGCTAATTTTAGTTGCCAAAAACTGGCAGATCTTCTATCATATGTGTGGTGCACTGGGAAAACCTGTCACATGGATCATCAACCAAAAAACTATCATTATACTGACCGTCAGTAAAGCTAGCAAGATATTAGATATCAAACTGCCTCCTTACCTTAGCTTTCTTTCCTGGCAAGCCATGGTCAAGAGAAGAAATCAAGCCAAACAAATGAAATCAACTGAAAATTCAAAAATACTGACCATAATGAAAACTAACCAACACTTTTTTCCAGTCGTGCAACCATGTGCTCAATTTCACCCAGAATCCTGGCCTCCATAGACTGTTTGCCCATGCCGAAGTTCCTCAGAGTCATGAGGTCAAAGCGCCGAAGTTCCTTCCATCCAGGACCATAATCAGCCATAATAATACCTGTTATATATATTTACTTAATTAGTTGTACTTTCATTAACTCACATAATGTCTATAACCAAAAAATGGACAAGGTATCTTCCTTTTATATCAACATATATCTGTGATATGAATTACAGCTGCCATGACTATCAGAGCTGCGGTGAATTTAGTAGCACTGTTATGCAAAGTATTTAGTCAAAGTATAATGACCAGTGGGGCTGTAATTATTTAAATAGACGTCACCTTTCTTTTCCGTGAAATGGCTGACCAGCAGGTTTTCTGGACGTCCAGAAAAGTCAGCAGATTTGGTCACCAAAGCTTCTTTTATTGCCTTTAAGCCAGTAAGGACAACGGCTGGCCTCGTCCCGATATACAGGCTGTAAACGTTCCCATAGCGCTCAGCAAACTAAAGAGTGAAGCAGTCACAAATTTATATCTAGAATAGAACACAAGTATGTATTCTGAGACAAGACAACATGGCACAATACCCTCTCAAAATCTTTCAGAGGATTTTTGATGTTCAGCTGAAACAGGTTCCCGAATATAGGGATGGGTTCTGGTCCAGGAGGGAAGTTCTTAGACCTCTGGATCCTGATGAAGAGGAAGAAAAGGCAGACGCAAAACACAGCCAAAATCCAGGAGCCCAGCATGACTGACCGTCACTCTGCTTCTGTTTGCTCTTTCCTGCTGGTAGAAAATCTTGTAATCAGTACACTGATTAAAGTCCTTTTATCACCCAGGGTTAACAAATCTACCAGGGCAGCTTACCAAGGCTTACAGTTGCAGTTCTGTCCCCTCATCTTCGTGGAACTGTGTTATTTGAGGGATAACAAGGATCAAAAACTAAGGACTATATGCCCAAAAGTTTGTGAACCCTGGCTAACACACCAATATGTGGTTCCTCCCTAAAGGGTTCCCTTATGCACAAAGTAAGGTCCATAAAGAGTGAAAGACCTTGAGTGGCCTGTAAACGTGTCTAAAGCAGGGGATATCCAAAGCCTGGGGTCAGCAACAGAGAAGCCCTTTCCTTTGAGCTGGAAATGAAGAACTGCTAGGAGAGATTGATTAGCAGACCTTTGAGTAGAACAGCAGTAAAGATGATTATAGAATTGTTCGAGACCACAGAGGTTGAGTGTTTTAAATTCTACTCTTTTCCTGGATGCAGGTAAAAACCTAGCCACAGTGTTCTGGAGTTGTTGTTGTTGTTGTTGGGAAAAAACTGACTGTGAGACTCCCATATTGAGAGAGTTATTGTAGTGTTAAAAGGAATACAAGAATAATTTGCAAATTTCATGTAGATAAAAAGTTACTCAGAGAGGTCAAATCTTCATGGCCTGTATGCTCAGTGAGCTGCAATTTTCCCGAGTTGCTCAACTGCTCCCAAGACAAACTCCAGGCCTGCAGATCAAACCTGAGCTCCTCTGAAGTCTACTGGATCAAGCCGATTGAGAAGGACTGTGAGCCAGCAGAGGAGCAGCAGTTCTCCAGCAGTAGCTATATGCTGCGGCCATCTTTGTTAATGCATGCAGGGGAAATTATGCAGCATGAGGACTTTGGCCCCGGAACCATCTATGTGCTTAGTGGGTTGGTTTTCCAAACAGTTCCGAGTGCTGGACCTGCAAAACCAACTGTGCATTCCATTGATGCTTTCAGAAAGGGAATGAAGGTAGAAGCTGGTTTCTGTGCTTTCAGAAATTTAGACTAAATCTTTTTTCCTCATAAATGCCAGTGTTTTTCTTTGATTGCATACGATTTGCACAATTTGCACTAAACTTTCCTTTGAGACCTCTTTTTTTTCCAGAATGTGATGAGACGACAGAGCAGTGGCTCAACATCTGGATGTGTGGTGAGGCAGAAAAAGCTATAAGGAGGGTGTTGGATGTGGTACAGTAGTCCCCCGTTTATCACAGGGGTTACGTTCCAAAACCACCTGTGAAAAACAAAAATCCGCAATACACGGACGCCACCCCCAAATGCTTTTTTAAAAAAAAATTGTTTAAGCCATAAATTACCCTCCCACACTCTTCAAACACACACAGAAAACTAATCTACGCTACATGGTCTTTGTCTCTTGAGTCAATGCACTGTACAGTATGTTTTATTTTAATTAATGTTTATATTTTGTAAATAATAATTGTATTTTTGTAAATAAATTACCTTATTTCAACATAAAAACAGTTCACTATAAGGTTTGCGGATATCGTGATATACCGGGAAAATCCACAAAAAAAATAAAAATTCCAAATAAAAAATATAGTTGCAAGCAATGATGATCGGGCCCAAGCAACCGTGCCATCGCCACCCAGGCACACCAGACAAAGTGGGCACAGTGGGTACATGCATTTAAAGGGGACACACCAAAAGGACAAAAGTGACAATTTGGGTCTAATGAAAGTGATCACAACAATGTACACTGATGGCAAAAAGGACACTGATTCTCCTTTTAAACTATATAAGGACAAAAGTGACAGTTTGGGTGTAATGAATCATAGCATCATAGCAATCATAGATCATAGCAATGTCCAGTGATGTCAAAAGGGACAATGACTCTCCCTCTAAACTATATTACTATATCAGGTTTTATATATATATTTTTATATATATATAGGTATAAAATAGGTATTTTATATACATATAGGTTTTATATTCTGGGTGACTCATATATGTATATATATATATATATATATATATATATATATATATATATATATATATATATATATATGTATATATATATATTTTTTTTTCTTTTCCTGAAATGCGTATACATATTTCTGAGTGACTCATATATGTGTATATATATATATATATACATACATATATATATATACATACATATATGAGTCACTCAGAAATATGTATACGCATTTCAGGAAAAGAAAAATTTCTATGAATATTTTATTAAAAAATGTATTGCTATACATTATAAATTAATGTATATGATAATATTATTAATATTATACTAATATAATATACATTATACTGTTTTTCTTTTCCTGAAGTGTATATACATTTTTTGGCTGACTCTGTATATGTAAACTGTGAACATGAAACCATATTTAAAATAAAAATAAAGGGGAAAGAGCTTCTAGTGGACATAGTCTAGTACTGCAGGAGTCAGGCCAAAGCCATGTCTAGTCAATGGACTGATAAATGTAAAGATTTGTTGTGAGCCGCGCGAGCATCACAAAATCATGAAACTAAGCAAACTTACTCACAACCAGTTGTTCTTCTTATTTAAATCCTCACCATGGCAACATCATTCACAATATCACAAATTCCTTCACAGTTGCACATCAGCCATGTCTTGCTATTATTCTGACTGTTTTTCAACCAAATCAGGTTGAAAGTAAGGGACAAAACATTAGATTTCTAAAAGTGACACACTTCCTGCTGCCAGTTGGTGGCGCTATGACTGAGACTCACAGTAGTCATGTCCATGTGATCAGCTTTCTTCTCTTAATATAAAGTTGTGGTTTGATGTACATCACTCAATATACACAGAACTTATTAGCCACTTCCTGTTTCCTTTTATTCGCCATAGGTTTAAGGGCTCCTCACGGCTGAACTGTTTGAGATATCAAAAATCCCTTCGCAATTTTAGATCCTCAGTGTCTTCAGATCATACTGGACCCTGTTTGATCAAAATCATATAAATCCCCCAGGAGGAGTATATCAAATTCCATTGGGTGCATTTTTCAAACATCCCAAAATAACTGACTTCCTGTTAAGCAGATCCCATGACAGGTGGATGAACATCATTTGAGATGACTCAGTGAGATCTAAATGTATACCGTGTGTCATGCATATGTGTGCAAGTGAATATGAGCTGTGCAGCTATATTTCTGACAAAGTTCCAGGGGGCGCTGTGACAGCCCTGTGCCACGCCCGGGGACCAGCCCCACGGGCCTTACTCATAAACATTTGCACTTTATATGTGAAATATTTTGGAACATTAGGTCTTTCCACTTGTAAAATATGAGAAGAGTCATTTTCTTCTATTATGTTGTCATGTAAATCGTCGCCATAGTAACACGATTCAAGGTATCAGAAATTCCTTCACAGTTTCAAATCAGCCATGTCTTGACATTACTCTGACTGATGAACCAAATCAGGTGAAAGTAAGGGACAAAATATTAGAGATTTCAAAAAGTGACACACTTCCTGCTGCCAGTTGGTGGCGCTATGACCGAGACTCATTGTTGTCATATCTGTGTGATCAGCTTTCTATGCTTAACATAATCCTAAGGTTTCATGTAGATCACTTAATGTGTTTGATTAAATTTATGGTTAAACAAACAGTGGATTATTTTGGATTTGGATATTTTCTGTAACTGAGCACCACCAGTGGTTGTATGAATAATGTGCATTTGAAGAAGCAAAACCTGTCTTATTATTTCTCCTTCCCAGTGATGAAGGATTACTCAGCCACAGATGGCTTTAGCATCATCAGGATTTACACTGATGATGATAGAGTGAACTTTTGAGAGAGGAAGGAAGAGCAGGTCTGTAATTTCCGTAGAGATTTCAGCCAAAATTGCACGAGGAGCCAGTGAAGAGAAAACACAGCCAGGGTTCCTTTTTTAATGCTGTTTAAAAGAAAACTGTACAGTAAATTTTATACTGTCATCAGTATATGACTAATTCTATATTTCTTTAGCTGCCTGTCTCAGCTTGATCAACATCTTGTAGGGTTTGGGGGTAATTGTAAGTCCATGTACAGGAGTGAAGTCTGGTGCTCCTTCATCCTCAGGCCAAATGAACTGAAAGCGACGCAACAGGGTGACCAAGACTAGGAAGAGTTCCATACGAGCCAGACCTTCACCAAGACATATGCGAGGACCTTCACAAACACACACATCCATAATAAAAGTCACATTTGTTGAAACTTGGTGTAGGTAGTATTATGTTATTTATGTATGATAATGAATTGTCAAAAGCTGAAGTGTACACTCACCAGCAGAAAAGGGCAAAAATGCCTCAGGCTTCTCAAACTGCCCCTGTTCATTTAGGAAGTTTAATGGGGTAAATTCATGAGGAAACTTCCACTGGCCTTCTTCACTCAGCGCCGAGGCGAGGTTGGGGATGACGAGAGTGCCCTAGAATGAGGATCATCCATAACAAACACAGTAAAAATACACAGATCAGGCATAACATTATGAGCAGTCACAGGTGACGTGAATAACATTGATTGTATCCTCATCATGGCACCTGTTAGTGGGTGGGATATATTAGGCAGCAAGTGAACATTTTGTCCTCAAAGTTGATGTGTTAGAAGCAGGAAAAATGGACAAGTTTAAGGATTTAAGTGAGTTTGACAAACGGCCAAATTGTGATGGCTAGACCACTGGATCAGAGCATCTCCAAAACTGCAGCTGTTGTGGGGTGTTCTTGGTGGAGGTGAGGACCTTCACCTTTTCTTTCTACCATGCCAGAGACCCCTGCGGTGGATAATGTTTATCACTTGTTTCATCACGTATTCCGTCTCTATGGCCTCCAAGAAGACATCGAACCCGATCGGGGTTCACAATTCACGTCACAAGTCTGGAAAGTCTTATGTACGCACGTAGGAATCAAAGTGAGTCTCAGTTGCGGGTATCATCCTCAGTCAAATAGACTGACAGAGCATCTGAATCAAGAGATACCTGCACATGTACTGCAGCCATGAGCAGCATCACTGGAGCGAGTTCCTTCCCTGGGACGAATATGCCCAGAATTCTCTCAAACACTCGGCTTCTGGCCTCACACCGTTCCAGTGCGTACTAGGATATCAGCCACCACTGTTTCCCTGGTCAGGTGATCCCTCTGACATGCCCACCGTGGATGACTGTATCTGACATAGCCAAGGAGTCTGGGACAGTGCACACATTCGCCTACAGTGTGCCATATGACGACAAAAGATACAAGCTGATTGTCACAGACACCCACATCCCAGATATCAGGTGGGACAAAATGTCTGGCTGTCCACACAGAACCTTAGACTGAGGTTCCCCTGCCGTAAGCTGAGCCATAAGTTTGTCAGCCCTTCCGCATCATCCGCCAAGTCAACCTGGTGTCTAATTGTCTACAGCTCCCGCCGACATATCGCATCTCTCCCACATTCCATGTGTCACTACTCAAACCAGCACATCACTGCGGAGATATTTCATTGAGTAACGAACCAAATCAACGGGACCCTGGCCTACAAAGTAAACTCTCTCCTGAACTCTCGACAGCACAGAGGCTGCTTGCAGTATCTGGTGGACTGGGAGGGTTATGGCCCAGAAGAAAGGTCCTGGGTCGATGCGGACGACATCTTAGATCCCTCACTAATGGAAGAGTTCCACTGGCAACCTAGTCGACCTGCTATGGCTTGGATTTACTGGTTCTTGAACTTTTTGCCGGATATTCTCAGATTACGTTCTGCCTGTTGATTTGGATATTTATTAAAGATCCTGCACAACCCGCCTCCGGCGCATTATTGCACCCGGTCTGCAGTGGTCAGTATCTATCAAAAGTGGTCCAAGGAAGGAACAGTGGTGAATTGAAGACAGGGTCATGGGCATTGATGTACGTGGGGAGCAAAGACTGGCCTGTGTGGTCTGATCCAACTGTTGAGCTACTGTTGCTCAAGTTGCTGAAAAAGTTAATGCTGGTTCTGACAGAGAGGGGTCAGAAAACACTGTGCATCACAGTTTGTTGCATATGGAGCTGCATAGCCTCAGACCAGTCAGGGTGCCCATGCTAACTCCTGTGCACCGCTGAAAGTGCCAACAATGGACACATGAGCATCAGGGCTGTTTTGGCAGCAAAAGGGAACCAACACAATATTAGGCAGGTGATCATAATGTTATGCCTGATTGGTGTAGGTGTGAATGCAAGGAAACTAAATGAAATCCATACCTTTGGGATGCTATAACCCATCAATTCAGTATCTCTTGTGGTACAGTGGAACACGCTGAGAGGGACAGTTTTGGCGATGCGCTGAGACTCGTGAACCACTGCCTGGGTGTATGGCATGTCGTGTCTGTCTTCAAAAGATACGTGATCTTTTCCAGCTAGAACCTCATCAATCTCCTGCTGGCATTTCTCTAGAAGCAAAACCAAATGTCACCACAAACACCTTTCTCTTATTTAAAATCGATTCAGAATGTTTCCAGCCGTAAAACTGTGCAGTGACTAATTCATAGCTCAGACCTTGAACATCTGGATGAGTGGTGAGGTATAGGAAAGCTGTAAGAAGAGTGTTGGATGTGGTATCAGTCCCACCAAAGTGCAGATCTAGCAAATGCATCACCAGCTGCATCTCACTAAAAGGGGAGCCATCAACTCCCTGTTGAAAACATCACATATTTAAGGACAGAATGATCTGGAGTTCCAACACTCTCAGTAAGTTTTACCTCTAGACAGCAGGAACCAAATGAATGGTCACCCAAAACTTTTTGTACTGCAATCTTTAATTTGCCTTCTATATTTTCCCAAATGATATATATCCCACTCGATTTCCTTAACTTAAGCTCATGTCAGTGGCGTGAGATCTAAGTGAAGCTATTACCTCCTTCCTAATCTCTATCCCTGTGATTCCACCTACCAAATAAACAAATGCTGACAAGGTGGAAACAGTAATTACATAACAGTTCATGTCAGTTCATGCCAGTCCAAACAATGTCTCACACACACACACACACACAAACACACCTTATCAATCTCATCCAGATAGCAGTCAACAAAATCTCGTGGCTGTCCGGGTACTCTTGTCGTTTTGTGCTTGTTTATCATATCTGCTGCCTTTTGCTTTAATATCTTCGCAATTGTAAAAGCTCTCTTAAATGGAAGGGGTAGATATCTTACCACAGGAAGTGTATCATAAATCTGTAGGGAAAATAAAAAATATGTTTCATATGGTACAAACTTTCCATATATGATAGAGATGAAGACGATGATGATGATGTTTTACCATTCCCCAAGGTCCATTGCCAATCTTTGAGATTTCTGTGAACAGCCGGACATACTCTTTAAGGGTTTTATCCTCATAGTCATAACGAGTGCTCATCAAAACCAGGTAGATGATATTTGATGATGTGTCATGGAAGAGAGTCTGAGGATTCATGGTGCTGCCTGTTCAAAGAAAGTGACATTACTGAACACATTCTTATTATTCCGAACTTTAGGAGCTAAATACGAGAACGCTCTACCCCCTTTTGTGGACTTTGATATTCTGGGAACTACTAGAAGTCCGGAATTTTGTGATCTTAAAGAGCGTGGTAGATTGTAAAGACTGGCTAGATACGTGGGAGCTAAACCATTTAGAGCCTTGAACATAAGTACTGCTAGTTTATATTCAATTCTAAGTTTAACAGGTAACCAGTGCAGGGATGATAATATTGGGGTTATATGATTATATTTTCTGGTAAGAACTCTGGCAGCTGCATTCTGGACTAACTGTAGCTTGTTTATTGAAAATGCAGGACAACCACCTAGTAACGTATTACAATAGTCCAGTCTGGAGGTCATGAATGCATGAACTAGTTTTTCTGCATCAGATACAGATAAAATATTCCTAAGCTTGGCAATATTTCTAAGATGGAAGAAGGCTGTGGAAATATGATTTTCAAAGGACAAGTTGCTGTCTAATATTACACCCAGGTCTTTCACTGTTGAGCTAGTAGTAACAGTACATCCTTCTAAATGCAAGCTGAATTGCGAGAGCTTCTGTGTACTAGTTTTTGGGCCAATAAGTAATATTTCTGTCTTATCAGAATTTAGTAATAGAAAATTATTGGTCATCCAATCTTTAATATCTTTAACATACTCAGTTAATCTAGACAAATTAGATGTTTCATCTGGTTTTGATGAGATATATAACTGGGTATCATCGGCATAACAATGGAAACTAATCCCATGCCTTCTAATGATGTTACCCAATGGAAGCATGTATACCGAGAAAAGCAGAGGTGCTAAAACTGACCCTTGTGGGACCCCGTATTTCACTGGCACTACACTGGACAGTTCTCCATTTAAATCTACAACGTGGTATCGATCAGACAGGTAGGATCTAAACCATTTTAATGCCTGTCCCTGCATACCCATGTGATTTTGTAAGCGACCTACGAGAATGTTATGATCTATAGTGTCGAATGCAGCACTAAGATCAAGCAGGACTAAAATCGAGATGCAGCCTTGGTCCGAAGCTAATAGCAAGTCATTTGTGATTTTAACTAGTGCAGTTTCTGTACTATGATGGGGCCTAAAACCTGATTGAAATTCTTCAAGGATATTGTTTTCCTGTAGGAAGGAGCATAATTGAGCTGACACCACTTTTTCTAGTATTTTTGATATAAACGGAAGGTTTGAAATCGGTCTGTAATTTGATATTTCATCAGGGTCTAGTTTCGGTTTCTTAAGAAGAGGCTTAATAACTGCTAACTTGAGAGATTGTAGGCCATGACCTAGATATAATGAGGAGTTAATAATATTGAGAAGAGGCTCTCCAGCTGCATGTATCACTTCTTTCAGCACATTATCATCTAGTGCTGCTAATATTATGAACAGCAGCTATGCTAATTCTGTTCCATTGTTTCCCTTCTTCTACCCATCCTGGGGCATACAGAGACTGTGCCGGCTCCAGTGGCATCCGGAGATGGACCAGCTCCAGCCGGGTTCTGCTTGTGAGGATTGGGATATTCAAGCAGCGCTGTGGATGACAACAACCTCCTCAATGATTTACACAATATTCTACACATGCTGTATCGGCATCACACAATTGTCACCCAAATGAGGATGGGTTCCCTTTTGAGTCTGGTTCCTCTCAAGGTTTCTTCCTCATACCATCTAAGGGAGTTTTTCCTTGCCACAGTCACCTCAGGCTTGCTCACTTGGGATAACATCTAGGCCTGTTTGTCTGTTTATATGTTTGTTGTTTTCTTATGTTGTTTCTCATGTAAAGCTGCTTTGAGACAATGCTCTTTGTTAAAAGCGCTATACAAATAAAACTGAATTGAATTATTCTTAATTTCACACTTTACTGATATTTGTTCAGGCACTGCTAATTTTAGTTGCCAAAAACTGGCAGATCTTCTATCATATGTGTGGTGCACTGGGAAAACCTGTCACATGGAGCATCAACCAAATAACTATTATTATATTGACCATCAGTAAAGCTAGCAAGATATTAGATATCAAACTTCCACCTTACCTTAGCTTTCTTTCCTGGCAAGCCATAGTCAAGGGAAGAAATCAAGTCATGCAAAATAAATCAACTAAAAGTTCTAAAATACTGACCATAATGAAAACTAACCAACACTTTTTTCCAGTCGTGCAACCATGTGCTCAATTTCCCCCAGAATCCTGGCCTCCATAGACTGTTTGCCCATGCCGAAGTTCCTCAGAGTCATGAGGGTAAAGCGCCGAAGTTCCTTCCATCCAGGACCATAATCAGCCATAACAATACCTGTTATATATATTTACTTAATTAGTTGTACTTTCATTAACACACATGATGTCTATAACCAAAAAATGGACAAAGTATCTTCCTTAAGTATATCAACATATATCTGTGATATGAATTACAGCTGCCATGACTATCAGAGCTGCGGTGAATTTAGTAGCACTGTTATGCAAAGTATTTAGTCAAAGTATAATGACCAGTGGGGCTGTAATTATTTAAATAGACGTCACCTTTCTTTTCTGTGAAATGGCTGACCAGCAGGTTTTCTGGACGTCCAGAAAAGTCAGCAGATTTGGTCACCAAAGCTTCTTTTATTGCCTTTAAGCCAGTAAGGACAACGGCTGGCCTCGTCCCGATATACAGGCTGTAAACGTTCCCATAGCGCTCAGCAAACTAAAGAGTGAAGCAGTCACAAATTTATATCTAGAATAGAACACAAGTATGTATTCTGAGACAAGACAACATGGCACAATACCCTCTCAAAATCTTTCAGAGGATTTTTGATGTTCAGCTGAAACAGGTTCCCGAATATAGGGATAGGTTCTGGTCCAGGAGGGAAGTTCCTAGACCTCTGGATCCTGATGAAGAGGAAGAAAAGGCAGACGCAAAACACAGCCAAAATCCATGAGCCCAGCATGACTGACCGTCACTCTGCTTCTGTTTGCTCTTTCCTGCTGGTAGAAAATCTTGTAATCAGTACACTGATTAAAGTCCTTTTTAGGGCTGGGCAAGTTAATGCGTTATTATCACGTTAGCTCAATAATTAAATAACGTCGACAATTATTTTATCGCGCATAAAGCAGTATTACTTTAAAAGTCTGTTGCTCACTGGCTCTGAATACACATACAGACAAACCATGGGTGACGGGAGGGGTGGCATATTGATCCGTATTGGCTTGGGATTAACGTCATCACACGTCTCAACCAATGAGAGCATTTGGGATGACCGTAACACTGCTGCGGCGCTCACAGGAACTGGAAAAGAAATAGAACTGGCGGATAAACAAACTTGGAGAAAGGCACCGAACTTTTACATGGACATTTTCATTTTTAACTTGTTCCAGACGGCGGATGGATGGATGGATGGATGGATAGATAGATAGATAGATAGATAGATAGATAGATAGATAGATAGATAGATAGATAGATAGATACACTATATTGCCAAAAGTATTCGCTCACCCATCCAAATAATCAGAATCAGGTGTTCCAATCACTTCCATGGCCACAGGTATATAAAATCAAGCACCTAGGCATGCAGACTGTTTTTACAAACATTTGTGAAAGAATGGGTCGTTCTCAGGAGCTCAGTGAATTCCAGCGTGGAACTGTGATAGGATGCCACCTGTGCAACAAATCCAGTCGTGAAATTTCCTCGCTCCTAAATATTCCACAGTCAACTGTCAGCTGTATTATAAGAACATGGAAGTGTTTGGGAACGACAGCAACTCAGCCACGAAGTGGTAGGCCACGTAAACTGACGGAGCGGGGTCAGCGGATGCTGAGGCGCATAGTGCGAAGAGGTCTCCAACTTTCTGCAGAGTCAATCGCTACAGACCTCCAAACTTCATGTGGCCTTCAGATTAGCTCAAGAACAGTGCGCAGAGAGCTTCATGGAATGGGTTTCCATGGCCGAGCAGCTGCATCCAAGCCATACATCACCAAGTGCAATGCAAAGCGTCGGATGCAGTGGTGTAAAGCACGCCGCCACTGGACTCTAGAGCAGTGGAGACGCGTTCTCTGGAGTGACGAATCGCGCTTCTCCATCTGGCAATCTGATGGACGAGTCTGGGTTTGGCGGTTGCCAGGAGAACGGTACTTGTCTGACTGCATTGTGCCAAGTGTAAAGTTTGGTGGAGGGGGGATTATGGTGTGGGGTTGTTTTTCAGGAGCTGGGCTTGGCCCCTTAGTTCCAGTGAAAGGAACTCTGAATGCTTCAGCATACCAAGACATTTTGGACAATTCCATGCTCCCAACTTTGTGGGAACAGTTTGGAGCTGGCCCCTTCCTCTTCCAACATGACTGTGCACCAGTGCACAAAGCAAGGTCCATAAAGACATGGATGACAGAGTCTGGTGTGGATGAACTTGACTGGCCTGCACAGAGTCCTGACCTCAACCCGATAGAACACCATTGGGATGAATTAGAGCGGAGACTGAGAGCCAGGCCTTCTCGTCCAACATCAGTGTGTGACCTCACAAATGCTTCTGGAAGAATGGTCAAAAATTCCCATAAACACACTCCTAAACCTTGTGGACAGCCTTCGCAGAAGAGTTGAAGCTGTTATAGCTGCAAAGGGTGGACCGACGTCATATTGAACCCTATGGATTAGGAATGGGATGTCACTTAAGTTCATATGCGAGTCAAGGCAGGTGAGCGAATACTTTTGGCAATATAGTGTAGATAGATAGATAGATAGATTCAGGATTCAAGAAGTTTTATTGTCATTTCAACCACATATATCTGATGCAGTACATAGTGAAATGAAACAACGTTTCTCCAGGACCTGGTGCTACAGAAACAATCAAATACGAAAAAAACAACACAGAGCTAGGACCAAGGTTTTTGTACAGTTCTGGGTGTATGTGTGTGAGAGAGAGTTTAGTATAGTTCAGTCCTGGGTGTTGAGGAGCCTGATGGCTTGAGGAAAGAAAGAAAGAAAGAAACTGATTGTGAGACGCCCATATTGAGAGAGTTACTGTAGTGTTAAAAGAAATGCAAGAATAATTTGCAAATTCCATGTAGCTAAAAGAAAGGTTTTCTGTTCAGGAATCGATTAGAGCTGAAAGAAAGCATAAAAGAGTTTAATTGTTGTTGAAGCTTTCAAATTTCAATTGTTGTCAAATTGTTCCTAATGGTTTCTGACATGGGACTGTACTATTACAGAGAGGGAGCCTAGGTTGCTCTCCAAATGGCCAATGGAGTCATTGAGGACAATGCAAGGACATACTGAGGTTCGGAAAAATGGAACCTAAAGGTACAGCAAATCACTGAGGAGTGGAACCCTGAACTCAAACCCTTTGCTAGAGGAGATCGAGAAGAAATTCATGATCAGTAGTGTTCTAATATCAAGAAGAACCAAAACAACACTATGCCCTATATCATCTGTTAAAAGAATTAGCATGTTAGGTTAATGGTTACCCACAATCAGTGGCGGGCCGTGCATTTCACACCTAGGCCTTCACTGGTGTCCTTCCTGAATTAATCCGCCTCTATACCATCATTATGACGCCACGGCAATATATACAAATCAACTGTTAAATAACAAAGTAAAAAAGAAATTAGTCTACAGTATTTCACACCTCACAAAGAAAAGTCCATTTTATTTCGGTCCTTTTCTCAAAAAAGACATTCTTGATGACGTATGCAGCAAACTGCAATCTCCGGAAGACACAGCATCCGAAATGAGATGCAGCGAATATAAAAACACTGTATAACAGTGCGTTGCGTCACAGGCTCTTGTAGATCATATATTAAGCCGGTGCTTAATATATGTTGAAATTGTTGATTAAATATTATTATAACAGTTTTCTATAGTCATGATCCAGAACATATTGCATTTTATTACAGCTCAGTTCTTAGCTCAATTTCAAAGAAACAAAGCTATTCATGTTTTTATTTGTAATCCACACAAATTATACAGATGATCCAGATCTCCAGATAATGAACACCTTAGTACATGTTTTAGGGGTACGAAGGGTCTTTTTATGCTCGAGTCCACACCCAGGATGGATTCTGTGCGCCTTTATTTTTTTGAGCCTTTCATTTTCCTCTGGTTCTAAAAAGAGCTTCATGTGTATGCTGCATGATCTTGTATGTACCAAATTTTACTGACTTACTGACTATTATTCATTATTTGATGATGATGATTGGATTATATTTATGGATTTGTTTTTAATGAATATACATAATACTGAATAAAATTTTATGTCACTTTGGGGAGGTTTGTTCTTGATTTGTATTCCAGTGATGGTTTCAGAAAGGGAATGAAGGTAGAAGCCGGTTTCTGTGCTTTCAGAAATTTAGACTAAATCTTTTTTTCCTCATAAATGCCAGTGTTTTTCTTTTATTGCATACGATTTACACAATTTACACTAAACTTTCCTTTGAGACCTCTTTTTTCCCCCAGAATATGACGAGATGACAGAGCAGTGGCTCAACATCTGGATAAGTGGTGAGGTAGAAGAAAGCTATAAGGAGGTTGTTGGATGTGGTTTCAGTCCCAGCATACTACAGATCCAGCAAATACATTACAATCTGCATCTCAGCAAAAAAGGAGCCATCACAGATGAGCGAGTTTGGTATGGAGGAACTTCACAGAGTCCTGAGCTTAACCCAACAGACAATATTTGGGATGAATTAGAGCAGAGACTGCTAGCCAGGCCTTTTTGTCCAGCATCTGTGTCTGACCAGTGGAATGGTCAAAAATTTAGGTCAGGCTCTGTGAAGTTCCTCCACACCAAACTCAGGAGTTTCCTGAGGGGTGTCCCAAGACTTTTGGCAATATAGTTTACTTCCTTTGAGACACATGAAGCCAGCTAGATGTATCTAATTGGAGTGTTGTTTGTGTTGTGTAAGACACAAGGTAAAGCTCTGTCTGCCCTCTTCCACATACATGAGCTCATGGATTCCTATGATTGGCTACTGCTGCTATGATTGGTAGTGAGAAAGAGAGAGACAAAGAAAGTGTGCCCCTCCCAACCAGAAAGCATCATTTAGGAGCCTGTTTTAAATCAAGAACAGAAGACATGAGCAATGCCAAGGGCACACAGTAGACAACAACTTAAGTGCATCCATAAATGTGAAAAAGGAAACAATCTGATGTGAAACCACATGTCAAAATAAAGTCGAACAAGAAACACAATAGCACTATTGTAGGACAAATCATTCATCAAAACACTAGTTCAAGGAACATCATTAAAACAATTACAAAAACATGTAAAACGTCATTGGACAGAAAAAGGCAAGACTTATTTAGATCCGGTTTCAGGCCTACAAGTCAGCATCGTAAGATCACCCTTTAATGCCTTTTAAGGCCAAAGCTGAGAATATGCAATATGAAGGAAAGCAGCATAACTGGGCCATGCAAACCCGACAGGATGAGGCACAAGCAGATACAGAACAAATTTACACAGTAATTACACAACAGTTCATGCAAGTTCATACAGCTCCACAAACACACACACCTTATCAGTGTCATCCAGATAATAGTCAGGAAAGTGTCCTTGTACTCTTCTTGTGTAGTTATTTATAATTTCTGCCGCCCTTTGCTCCAATATCTCACATCATTACCTGGACTGCAGGAAAAATAGAACGAAATATGTTGCAAGGTTGCATTAAAAAATATTGCACAAACATACTGTATATGATAGAGATGATATGATATGATCTCTCATGATTCTCCAAGGTGATCTATGAGATTTCTGTGAAGGGTCCTCATAGTCATAATGAGTGCTCATGAAAACCAGGTAGATGATATTTGATGGAACAGAGTGGAAGGATTTGTGGTGCTATTTATTAAGAAAGTGTGTTCAGAGATTTTTCACAGTGTTAGATTAGATTTATGGTTAAACAAACTGGATTATTTTGGATTTGGATATTTTCTGTAACTGAGCACCACCAGTGGTTGTATGAATAATGTGCATTTGAAGAAACCTGTCTTATTATTTCTCCTTCCCAGTGATAAAGGATTTCTCAGCCACAGATGGCTTTATCGTCATCAGGATTCACACTGGTGATGATTGAACTTTTGAGAGAGAAAAGAAGAGCAGGTCTCTAATGTATGAAGAGATTTAAGTCAAGGAGCCAGAAAAGAGAAAACACAGCCAAGGGTTGCTTTTTTATTGCTGTTTAAAAGAAAACCGTACAGTAAATTTCATACTGTCATCAGACTAATGATATATGACTAATTCTATATTTCTTTAGCTGCCTGTCTCAGCTTGATCAACATCTTGTAGGGTTTGGGGGTAATTGTGATTCCATATACAGGAGTGAAGTCTGGTGCTCCTTCATCCTCAGGCCAAATGAACTGAAAACGACGCAACAGGGTGACCAAGATTAGGAAGAGTTCCATACGAGCCAGACCTTCACCAAGACATATGCGAGGACCTTCACAAACACACACATCCATAATAAAAGTCACATTTGTTGAAACTTGGTGTAGGTAGTATTATGTTATTTATGTATGATAATGAATTGTCAAAAGCTGAATGGTAAAAACACTCACCAGCAGAAAAGGGCAGAAAGGCATCAGGCTTCTCAAACTGCCCCTGTTCATTTAGGAAGTTTAATGGGTTAAATTCATGAGGGAACTTCCACTGGCCTTCTTCACTCAGCGCCGAGGCGAGGTTGGGGATGACGAGAGTGCCCTAGAATGAGGATCATCCATAAGCAACACAGTAAAAATACACAGATCAGGTATAGCATTAAGACCACTAACATGTAAAGTGAATAAGACTGATGATCTCCTCATCATGGCACCTGTTAGTGGGTGGGATATATTAGGCAGCAAGTTAACATTTTGTCTTCAAAGTTAGTGCGTTAGAAGCAGGAAAAATGGGCAAGTAAGGATTTGAGCGAGTTTGACGAAGGGCCAGATTGTGATGTCTAGACCACTGGATCAGAACATCTCCAAAACTGCAGCTCTTGTGGGGTGTTCCCGGTCTGCAGTGGTCAGTATCTATCAAAAGTGGTCCAAGGAAGGAACAGTGGTGAATCAGCGACAGGGTCATGGGCATTGATGTATGTGGGGAGCGAAGGCTGGCCCGTGTGATCCGATCCAACAGAAGAGCTACTGTTGCTCAGTTTGCTGAAGAAGTTAATGCTGGTTCTGATAGAAAGGTGTCAGAATATACAGTGCATCACAGTTTGTTGCGTATGGAGCTGCATAGCTGCAGACCAGTCAGGGTACCCATGCTGACCCCTGTGCATTGCCGAAAGCGCCACCAATGGGCACGTGAGCATCAGGGCTATTTTGGCAGCAAAAGGGGGACCAACATAATATTAGGCAGGTGGTCATAATGTTATACCTGAACGGTGTAGGTGTGAATGCATGGAAACGAAATTAAATCTATACCTTTGGGATGCTGTAGCCCATCAATTCAGTATCTCTTGTGGTACAATGGAACGCGCTGAGAGGGACAGTTTTGGCGATGCGCTGAGACTCGTGAATCACTGCCTGGGTGTATGGCATGTCGTGTCTGTCTTCAAAAGATACGTGATCTTTTCCAGTTAGAACCTCATCAATCTCCTGCTGGCATTTCTCTAGAAGCAAAACCAAATGTCACCACAAACACCTTTCTCTTATAATCTTTCCAGAATGTTTCAAGCCAGAAGTGCAGTGGTTCAGACCTTGAACATCTGGATGAGTGGTGAGGTATAGGAAAGCTGTAAGCAGAGTGTTGGATGTGGTATCAGTCCCAGCAAAGTGCAGATCTAGCAAATGCATCACGAGCTGTATCTCACTAAAAGGGGAGCCATCAACTCCCTGTTGAAAACATTACATATTTATGGAGAGAATGATCTGGAGTGCCAACACTCTCAGTAAGTTTTACCTTTAATCTTTAATTTGCCTTCTATATTTTCCCAAATGATATATATCCCACTTGATTTGCTTAACATAAGCTCATGTCCATAGGTGGTTCATGTCAGTGGTGTGAGATCTAAGTGAGGCTATAACCTCCTTCCTAATCTCTATCCCAGTGGTAGCACCTACCAAATAAACAAATGCTGACAAAGTGGAAACAGTATTTACGTAACAGTTCATGTCAGTTCATGCCAGTCCAACCAAAAATGTCACACACACAAACACACCTTATCGATCTCGTCCAAATAGCAGTCAACAAAATCTCGTGGCTGTCCGGGTACTCTTGTCGTTTTGTGCTTGTTTATCATATCTGCTGCCTTTTGCTTTAATATCTTCATAATTGTAAAAGCTCTCTTAAATGGAAGGGGTAGATATCTTACCACAGGAAGTGTATCATAAATCTGTAGGGAAAATAAAAAATATGTTTCATATGGTACAAACTTTCCATATATGATAGAGATGATGATGATGTTTTACCATTCCCCAAGGTCCATTGCCAATCTTTGAGATTTCTGTGAACAGCCGGACATACTCTTTAAGGGTTTTATCCTCACAGTCATAACGAGTGCTTATCAAAAACAGGTAGATGATATTTGATGCTGCATCATGGAACAGAGTCTGAGGATTCATGGTGCTGCCTGTTCAAAGAAAGTGACATTACTCAACAAACAACATATTCTTATTATTCTTAATTTCACATTTTACTGATATTTGTTCAGGCACAGCTAATTTTAGTTGCCAAAAACTGGCAGATCTTCTATCATACACTACTCACAAAAAGTTAAGGATATTCGGCTTTCAGGTGAAATTTCAGGATGCACCTAAAATGCACTATAACCTTTAAAGGTGAACTTAATTTGACCTTCTCTACACTTTTGAATACACATGTCCAACTGTTCAGGGTTTCAGTACTTTTTGCATAACTTGCTGTTCTCTAACAAGGTGCTTAACGGCAAAATTCACAACTGGAGTTTGATCCATGAATCGACCAATAAATTTTCTGGTTCAATTAGAATTGGTATTTAAACAGTCCTCTTCATCATGCTGTTCACATTTTGACATCATGAGACCAAGGTGACACCTAACAACAGTACCTCGCCTCCAGACCTGAATCCCATAGAAAACCTATGGGACCAGCTGAGTCGCCATGTAGTGATTGGTAATGACCTGAGGGCCGCCCTTCAAGAAGAGTGGAATGCCATGCCTCAGCAGACAATAAGTTGACTCGTGAACAGCAAGAGACGTCGTTGTCAAGCTGTAATTGATGGTCAAGGGCACATGAAAAATTATTGAGACATTGACATTTTTTGTTGTGGTATACCCACCACTGTTGTTGGCTTTTTTTTTTTTTCTTTTCAATAAATTGTTTAAGATGAGGAAATCACCATTGCATGCTTCTACTTAAATGCCCTACTTTCAAGATATAATATCACTGTATCGTGAACTTTTTACATTTTCCATAAATTTCACCCAAAAGCCAAATATCCTTAACTTTTTGTGAGTAGTATATGTGTGGTACACTGGGAAAACCTGTCACATGGAGCATCAACCAAAAAACAATCATTATATTGACCATCATTACTTCCACCTTACCTTAGCTTTCTTTCCTGGCAAGCCATAGTCAAGGGAAGAAATCAAGTCACGCAAAATAAATCAACTGAAAATTCAAAAATACTGACCATAATGAAAACTAACCAATACTTTTTTCCAATCGTGCAACCATGTGCTCAATTTCACCCAGAATCCTGGCCTCCATAGACTGTTTGCCCATGCCGAAGTTCCTCAGAGTCATGAGGGTAAAGCGCCGAAGTTCCTTCCATTCAGGACCATAATCAGCCATAACAATACCTGTTATATATATTTACTTAATTAGTTGTACTTTCATTAACTCACATAATGTCTATAACCAAAAAATGGACAAAGTATCTTCCTTTTATATCAGCATATATCTGTGATATGAATTACAGCTGCCATGACTATCAGAGCTGCGGTGAATTTAGTAGCACTGTCATGCAAAGTATTTAGTCAAAGTATAATGACCAGTGGGGCTGTAATTATTTAAATAGACGTCACCTTTCTTTTCCGTGAAATGGCTGACCAGCAGGTTTTCTGGACGTCCAGAAAAGTCAGAAGATTTGGTCACCAGACCTTCTTTTATTGCCTTTAAGCCAGTAAGGACAATGGCTGGCCTCGTCCCGATATACAGGCTGTAAACGTTCCCATAGCGCTCAGCAAACTAAAGAGTGAAGCAGTCACAAATTTATATCTAGAATAGAACACAAGTATGTATTCTGAGACAAGACAACATGGCACAATACCCTCTCAAAATCTTTCAGAGGATTTTTGATGTTCAGCTGAAACAGGTTCCCGAATATAGGGATAGGTTCTGGTCCAGGAGGGAAGTTCCTAGACCTCTGGATCCTGATGAAGAGGAAGAAAAGGCAGACGCAAAACACAGCCAAAATCCAGGAGCCCAGCATGACTGACCGTCACTCTGCTTCTGTTTGCTCTTTCCTGCTGGTGGACAATTGTGTAATCATTACACTGATTAAAGTCATTTTATAACCCAGGGTTTGCAAAACCACCAGGGCAGCTTGCCAAGGCTTATAGTTCCAGTTCTGTCCCCTCATCTTCGTGGAAGTGTGTTATTTGAGGGATAACAATGACTATATGCCCAAAAGTTTGTGAACCCTGGCTAACACACCGATATGTGGTTCTTCCCAAAAGGGTTCCCCTATGCACAAAGAAAGGTCCATAAAGAGTGGAAGACCTCCAGTGGCCTGTAAAAGTATCTAAAGCAGGGGATATCCAAAGCCTGGGTCAGCAACAGAGAAGCCCTTTCCTTTGAGCTCAAAATGAAGAACTGCTAGGAGAGATTGGTTAGCAGACCTTTGAGTAAAATAGCAGTAAAGATGACCAGAGAATGGGTTCCAGACCACTGAGGTTGAGTGTTTTAAATTCTACTCTTTTCCTGGTTCCAGGCAAAAACCTAGCCACTGCGTTCTGGAGGAGTTGTTGTCGGGAAAAAACTGATTGTGAGACTCCCATATTGAGAGACTTACTGTAGTGTTAAAAGGAATACAAGAATAATTTGCAAATTCCATGTAGCTAAAAGAAAGGTTTTCTGTTTAGCAACCGACTGTACTATTACAGAGAGGGAGCCTAGGTTGCTCTCCAAACAGCCGATGGAGTCATTGAGGACAATGGAAGGCCATACAGTGAAACCTTGACTTACGAATGAATCAACTTACGAGTTTTCCGAGATACGACCCATCGCTTGGACGATTTTTTGCTTTAAGATGCGAGTTATCAGTGAGCTTACGACACCCGCCACTTGGTAGCCCAGCGAGTGTTCAGTTCACGTACAATTAATTGTAGCATTAAGTGTGTAGCAAGTATGTTAAGTTAAGCGATAGAGCACAAAATGAAAAACTCCGCCAATCTCCTCCACCTCCGCCAGCATCTTCGTTTGATCTTCAAAGTAAATACACTTAATAAAACCAGTTTATTTCTTTACATTCATTTTTATTATGTATTATTATTTTTTTATACATTATTTCTTATGCATAAAGTACATTTTTCTTATTTAAAAACACGTAACAAAAAAAATTGGTGTGGTTTTTGGGGGGCTGGAATGGATTAATAGCATTTCAATTCAATTTAATGGAGAAATTTAATTGGATATACGAGCAAATTGAGTTACGAGCTTGGTCACAGAACCAATTAAACTCGTAAGTCAAGGTATTACTGTATTGAGATTCGGAATAATGGAACCTAAAGGTACAACAAATCACTGAGGAGCGGAACCCTGGACTCAAACCCTATGCTACAGGAGATCGAGAAGAAATTCATGATCAGTAGTGTTCTAATATCAAGATGAACCAAAACAACACTATGCCCTGTATCATCTGTTAAAAGAATTAGCATGTTTGCATATTTTTTACTTCGGTTAATGGTTACCCTCAATCAGTGGCAGGCCATGCATTTCACACCTAGGCCTTCACGGGTGTCCTTCCTGAATTAATCCACCTCTATAGCATCATTATGAGGCCATGGCAATATATACAAATCAACCATTAAATAACAAAGTAAAAAAGAAATTAGGCTACAGTATTTCACACCTCACAAGCAGTGTTGGGTAGGTTACTTTGGAAATGTAATCGGTTACAGATTACAAGTTACTCTGTTTAAAAATGTAATAGGTAGTGTAACTTTTATAACTTTGTAAATTTATAAAAGTAAAGTAACTGATTACATTTGAATACTTTTTGATTACTTTTAAGTTTCTAATGGATATTTTCAATGAAATCATTTCCAAACCTTTATACCAGGGAGGGTTAACCTTACAGTAGAACTCAACTCTGTTTACTGTTAGAATTTTAAATCTTTCATCACTTGAATTAAGATTATATTAATTTAATTTTAAGCCCAGCCACAAAACCAGACTTCAGAACAAAAATTGTTTAATACTGTTTTAGGAATCAAATCTTTGCATAGCTATGACAGGACACACTGGCAAGTAACAATGCCTTGAAAAAAGAAACATAATCTGAAAAGAGTCATCATAATGTATGCTACAGTGCTAAAATAACCAAGTTATATTAGATCTGACATTTCCAACACATTTTCAAGGAGGAAAAGCGTGAGCTATATATTTTCTGTCAAAGGGTTCATAAATAGAAGTGTGCCTGGTAAAGGTAGCTAGCAGCAGGGACGATTTTAGGATTGAGGGTATAATAGTAAAAATAATAAAATAAAATAAAATAAAATAAAATAAAATAAAATAAAATAAAATAAAATAAAATAAAATAAAATAAAATAAAATAAAATAAAATAAAATAAAATAAAATAAAATAAAATAAAATAAAATAAAATAAAGGTTTGACTAACTGGGTAGGATGGGAAACTTGCGGCATTCCACTGTATTGCATAGATGTGTATAACATTTGAGTACTGAACAAGCCAAATACGAGTCTTCCTGATCTCACACACACACTTGTCCTCTGATCCTCGCTTTACAGAAATTTAAAGGGGACTGAGGAGATCACTTATTCGTATACAGTTTATGGAGAATCGCAGAATTTTAGGGGGGCTTTAAAATGGCCTAGCGACACCCATGGCTAGCAGACTAGCTAATTTGTTCTGAATGTTATGAATACAGGTCTTGAGGACACTATGGGCTCGATGAATGCGCAGGCACGTTTCAGTGGGTTTTTTTTCGACAGAGCAGCTTCAGTAAATCAACTGACCACTCCGTCACTTTTTATTATACAGAAACGAGTAATATATCATTCGAAACTAAAGGGTCTGTTTTTATTTCTGTACACTCACAATAATGACAAATTTTACATTTTAAATATATTATTAAACAAAGAAAGGCTAGGTTCCACACCTGCAGATACTTCCTCAGGTTCAACATTGAAGCCTTTGATACTGAAAGCATTTTAACAGCCGGCAAACAAATTTCCCACTGAACTGTTATATTTGCCCCTTATTGGATTTCAGGATGAAATTATTTTTAAATTTCCAGGACTGAAATGCATTTTTATCACTCGCCATGGTGGCAACACTCAGACAGTGTAGTAGCCTAAAGCTTTCCGAGGCAATGTGGATTAATGTAACTGACAGACGCGCCGCAAATTCAAACCAGAGAACCAATCAAAATCATCAGAATAGCACAAACTTTAACAAACTCTAACAACAAATTAATATTTATTCAACATATACTAGTTTTTTTTTAAAGGAAATATTCAGATGTAACTCTATTTGTAATCTTTAACATTTTCATAAGTAACTGTAATTTTAATTACACATTTTGCTAAGTAACTGTAACGAGTTACTGTTACATTTATTTTGTAATTAAGTTACGTAACGCTGTTACATGTAACTAGTTACTCCCCAACACTGCTCACAAGGAATAGTCAATTTTATTAAGGTTACTTTTCTCAAAAAAGACATTCTTCATGACGTATGCAGCAAACTGCGGAAGAATCTCCGGAAGACGCAGCATCCAAAATGAGACGCAGCGAATATAAAAACACTGTATAACAGTGCGTTGTGTCACAGGCTCTTGTAGCGAACATGAATAAAATTACATTACATATAGCAAAAAAAAAAAACCCAGATTAACACAATTCAGTCTCACAAGTTTCCTTTCACTGCAGAAAAAAAAACACAGCCCACCCCGGGGATGTGGAATGAAGGCAAACTGAAAACCCAGAAAAAAAAGAAAACCCAAAAGTATAAACGGTTCTTGAAAAAGCTTACCAACTATTTGAAGAATCAAAAGGATTTTCTTGAAAATGCATTTGTAAGGATGACCGCGACCAAATCGATTTCTTCTCCTCTGTCAGCCTCTAGGTGCGTTTACTTGTAATCCGATCGTAACAGGACTAGAAGCACAATCAGATTAAAGTAGGTGCGTTTACATAGACACTCTTTAATCAGATCGGACTGAATTCAATCAGATTGACGAATCCGATCACAGCGTTTACATGAACGCGATATAAAGTAATCAGATTGTTATGCGCGTTTACATAACACATGATTAGAATCGGATTAGATCTTTTGACATGCGCACAGTCCACGAAAACATCCGTACGTCATACATCATTCGTATCAACGTCCGTATGTCATTCGTCATTGCACATGCGCAGAACTTTCCAGGAACATATTCCATCCGATTAAGTGTTTACATGTCCTCTCGATCGGACTAAAAATGGTTTAAACCACCCCTTACCATCCGATTGAAATTTTAATCGGATGTGGCAAATTCCATCCGATTGACGTGTTTACATGACACTTTTTTAATCCGATTGTGCTTCTAGTCCTGTTACGATCGGATTACAAGTGTCCAATCGGATGGAATTTGCCACAGGAATATGTTCCTGGATAGGTTCCGATTCTAATCATGTGTCATGTAAACGCGCATCAACAATCTGATTACTTTATACCGCGTTCATGTAAACGCTGTGATCGGATTCGTCAATCCGATTGAATTCAGTCCGATCTGATTAAAAAGTGTCCATGTAAACGCACCTATTGTGAGTTAAAATATATATATTTTATTTAGTTTGTGCGGTTTACTGCCTCTGACCACTCCAATTATCCAATCAAAAGACGTGAAATTGCTGACGTAATCGTATGCCTGCTAGAAGGCCCCAGTGACGCCAACTCGAAATCTGATTGGTTAATGGAGGCAGTTTCATTGCCACTTATTTTAAGCTACAGTCGCCTGCACTATTGATTCTGAAGGCCTTAAGGCAGATTTCTTTCACCCTGGCAACACATGATGTCAGCCACTGGCTGAAATATGATTGGATAAATACTCTTATCATAAATATACACTACTGGATTCAGCACAACCAAGAGAAAAGCTATGAAATGTAGAGAATATTCTATTGGGAATAATTTAATACACATTCATGGAAAAATATTAGTGATTCAGATCACTGCTGCTTAGGCCAGCGGAGAAGGCCTTTCTGGCCCTGACGGTCCACCACTGAGTATAAGCAAACTTAAGAAAAATGTGTAAATAAATAATAACAATAGACGGAGTAAACCAACAAATAAACATACACATGAATAACTAAAAAAGGGGGGGTGTAGAAAAATAAACTAACTAAATATCAGGACAAAAAACAGTGTTCTATTGATTATGTCAGAATAACGCTACATATGTGAAAAATCTACTCAGGACGTCTTGTGACATCAGACATATAGTGACCAATCAGGTAGCGCTTCCCTCATGAAAATAATGAGCTCTCCACTGCCGTACTTAGGTATTAAACAGGAAGCGGTTGCTTCATGAATATTAATGAGACCCTCCTTTGCCTTCTTGCTTTTTTTTTTGGAAAATCGTAACCTGCCAATCAGACATAGGTTTCCTCATGTATATTAATAAGCCCTCCTTTACCGCCCTACGTTTGTGAAACGCGCGGTGTGATTTCTTACACGCCCCCATGATGACGCACCAGGAGAAAACATGGCGACGAAGGGACTCCGTCAGCGTAACAGACGGGGGAGCAAACAAGACGCCAGCACCGCGAGCAGTCCGGCTGTCAGCGAAAACCGGGCCGCAAAGGACGAGAAAGGCGTCGAGGACAGTAAAACCACCGAGTCGAGAAATGAGTGAGTGAACTTTAATCGCTTTTGTTCCGCTCGGTGACAGCTCAGCGCTAGCTTATTAATGCATCTATAAACGCGTTATGAGGCGCAGTAACGCAAGGACGCGTCAGATTGAGTTCGTCAAGCTGTCGATGTTTACCGAGTCTTTCCGAAGAACATAGTTGCGCTAGCTGACTGACCTCGAGTTCTTTTCATTCATTCATTCATTCATTCATTCATTCATTCATGCATTCATGCCCTCAGGCTGAACCGAGTGCACCTCACACACACCTCCTGCTGCTTTACACACTTCCTGTATCTCCAGCTGCATGTGTTTACTTTCTGTTTATGGTTTTATAATTAACATTAAATAAAATTATATGCAGAACGCTATTAATCTTTTACGCGCATGCGCGAATCTGCCAAGTTGCTCAGAAGCATGGCTACAATCAAAATACACACGCTTCCATACTAAATACTATATACTACTCGATTACACTCTCACCGTCCACTTTATTGGGAACATCTGTACATCCGCACCTTCATGCAGTTATCTAATCGGTCCTCAACAATCATGTGACCTCAACATACAGATGATGATGAGAGCTTGTGGTAATGTTCACATCAAACATCCGACTGAAGAAAAAGTGTGATCCCTGTGGCTCTGTGACACGTTTTCGATGAGTATAATCACTCGTTACAGCTGTGGTGAGCCGAAAAGCATCTCGGAAAGCATCAGAAACCCACACCGGGTTCCACAGAACAAGAAGCTGGGCCTATCGTGTGCACTAAACTGAGTGATGTTCTGCTGTTTCTTCTGCTCTTGTAGCTCATCCACCTCAGAGTTTGATGTGTTGTGGGTTCTGAGATGCTTTTCTGCTCACCACGGTTGTACAGAGTCATTATTTGAGTTGCTGTAGACTTCAACAGGTGTTTCAGCCTGCAGTGTGTTCTAGAGAGTGTTGTTTGCGACACGGTACTTGGATAACTAGAGGTGTATAGGAATTCCTATTCAAGTGACCACTGAGTGTTTGTAAATGGTACTCTTATACTCAATAGTATATACTGTGAAAGATCTCATTTTGTCGTATTAAACTCTATAAGATATTTATAATCTAATGCTAATGTCTTGTCTCAGGTCCTCCAGTAGTAAGGCAGGCCAGGTTTGGGCTCCCGAGGGGTCGACAGCTTTCAAGTGCCTGGTGTCTGCCCGCTTCTGCGCCGCTTTACTCAGCAACATCTCTGACTGTGACGAGACCTTCAATTACTGGGAGCCGGTGAGCTGAACGTTTTATTATTTAGTTCTCTCTTTTAGAAGACAGAAGACAGTGAACCTGAAATCTTCACTCTGTTTCTTCAGACTCATTACCTGCTGTATGGGAGAGGGATGCAGACGTGGGAATATTCCCCCGCGTATGCCATTCGCTCCTATGCCTACCTGTGGCTGCACGCCCTTCCTGCCTGCTTTCACGCCAAGATACTTCAAACCAACAAGGTAGAACTAGGAAAGGCTTCAGTTTGTCGCCTGATGAGCAACATCCTAAATCTTATCAGTCTTTTTCTATTTGTTTTTGGAGATGTTGTCTTGTTTTGTTTTTTTTAGACAAAAATTCTCCGCCCCTAAAATAGCAACTCTATAAAATCAATTCTGGGTCAGTTTTGGGTGAAAAAAGAGTATTTATTTCAATGGATTTTCACTGAAGTTTTTCGTCTTTTCAGGTCCTCGTGTTTTACTTCCTCCGCTGCGTCCTAGCATTCGCCTGCTGTGTGTGTGAACTCTACTTCTACAAGTAAGTGTGACCGTGACACCTCAGCTTTTCGCATCTGATTTGTTCTGTGAATACGGCTAAAAATAATTCTTGTCTGAATTGCAGGGCGGTTTGTAAGAAGTTTGGCCTGCACGTCGCCCGGCTCATGCTGGCCTTCCTGGTTTTAAGCGCTGGGATGTTCTGCTCTTCTGCAGGTAGGCATGTATGTGCATGTATGACTCGCTCGCATCCAATATAACCAAGTCTAAAATACAAACATACTGAGAATTTCACTAGCAAATGTCAGTCATTATCCGGCAACTGGGCAATGATGTAAATTCCACATATATTATTCACTAACCTTCCCATGAAATGAATATAAGAGCAATAAATGGTGTAGATCTTCAGCATTCAGTAAAAAACGAAACAAAAAAACACCATATCTAGATGTCTTCTGGCATCATATTGAGGCCACGTCGGTTTGTTTACCTTCTCAGTTGATTATAGTGTTTGTACCCTGAGCTGCTGTCAGTTCTTGTCCGTCAGTCCGTAGTCGGACTCCTTTCATGCCTAAAGCTACTCAAATTTGCGAAATTGCCAAGCACAGGATTCTTCTTTTAACCCTCTTGTTATCTGTTGGCTTGATTTTTGTGTTAATTTCTGAAATCCTGGAGATCAAACAAAAGTTTCAGCATTTCTATCCTGTCTGACCCTAAATTTGTCCTGGTGGTCTGTTGCACTTTCTTGCTGTACGTGGACGCATCCTACTGTGCGTACTTGAAAGCATTCACTCAAAAATCGGGTGCATTTTGTATCCACAGCTTTCCTGCCCAGCACCTTCTGCATGTACAGTACGGTGGTCGCGATGACTGGCTGGTTCCAAGGGCGACCGAGTCTGGCCATACTGGGCATAGCAGCTGGAGCCATTGTAGGCTGGCCCTTCAGCGCTCTGCTCGGGTGAGTACCAGAGTCTGTGTGCTGAACGACTAAATGGGCAAAACAATCAGATGTGTGGAACAGTTAGCTATTGTTTAGAGGATACAGTATCTCCGTCATGGATATGCTTGAAAAGCAGCTTTAAAGGAGATCTATCAGGTCTGTTTTTTGAATTTGAATACACAAGACAGAAAGACACCAGAATTGTGCACAAACATTATTCCGTATATTTTCTATACCTTTTATATTCAGAAAGAAAAGAATAATCAATAACAGTCCCATACTGGCATGAACTTTTGGTGTCATTTGTGTTTGTTTTGGTGCAGCTTTCCCATTGCCTTCGACCTCCTCTTAGTCAAGAAGAAATGGAAAAGTTTCATCACGTGGACACTCGTGGCCCTGGTGCTCTTTCTGGTAAAGACGCCATCACATTTTACTCCATTATTTCTGAGGTAGTGAGGTAGAAGTGCGGAAGGTTTCAAAATTGTACCATGACATGAGTCTGAAATGAGATCTTAAAGTAAATAAATGAAACGAAACCTATCATTATAGGTCCCAGTTGTGGTGGTGGACAGTTATTACTACGGCAAACTGGTGGTTGCACCGCTAAATATAGTACTCTACAACGTCTTCACTCCTCATGGGCCAGATCTTTATGGTAAGTGACCACAGACCACAAAGATGGTATCATTACGATGGTATACATCGATCAGGCATAACATTATGAGCAGTGAGAGGTGAAGTGAATAACACTGATGATCTCCTCATCATGGCACCTGTTAGTGGGTGGGATATATTAAGCAGCAAGTGAACATTTTGTCCTCAAAGTTGATGTGTTAGAAGCAGGAAAAATGGACAAGCGTAAGGATTTGAGTGAGTTTGACAAGGGCCAAATTTTGAACTTTGGCTAGACCACTGGATCAGGGCATCTCCAAACCTGCAGCTCTTGTGGGGTGTTCCCGGTCTGCAGTGGTCAGTATCCCATGGAGGCCCCACCTCGCAACTTACAGGACTTAAAGGATCTGCAGCTAAAATCTTGGTACCAGATACCACAGCACACCTTTAGGGATCTAGTGGAGTCCATGTCTCGATAAATCAGTGCTGTTTTGGCAGCAAAAGGGATCAACACAATATTAGGCAGGTGGTCCAAGACCAATAATCTCATTAAACATGTGTCCTATAAGGCAAATGACATGTAATCAGTTAACTAGTAATTAGTTTCTAACATGTATTACATTGACTAAACGTCATTAAGTTATAGCATGAGCGACTTGACGTCCCAGAGGCAGCAGCGTTCTGCTGAATTTCTTCCCCATGTATTGAGCATAATGTAGTGAACACGAAGCCAACTTTAAATCTACAATAACTGTCACGGAGGAGCTCATAAAACAAGCATAGCAGATGATGATGATGATGATGGTTTGTGAAGATGAGTTAAAGATGGAAGATGATTTTTTTTCCATTCTCGAGCCAGTTTACGATAATGGCAGCGATAAGGAAATGTTTCTATGGGTAAATGAATATGAACGGATCTGAAATAGTCTTGAGAGTTGAATTGGCTCACTTTTTTTGTGACCCTTTCACCTTCCCTGGTTTATTAACACTATCAAATAATATAGTCATCAAGTGTCACATAAAGGGGTATAAAATTCTAGTCATAAATTTGAATGCTGATGAAATACAAGGGCTTCTGAATTTCTTATTTTTTTATTTTTATTTTTTATTCAGGCTTTTAAAACCTTTTAGCATAGATTTAGATTTATTTTATGAGCGTAATAGCTTTTATAATTGAATAATATTAGGCTCATGAATAGAGTAATATTCTGCCAGTAGATTTGAGTTACTAAGCTTTTAATTCTTCATGTTTTTGTGGTTTGGATTAAACCAATTTAGTTTAAATAACCAGTTAAATAGGGATTGGATAGTAAGCATAAGATCTTTAATAATAGGTAAAGTTTTTCTTTCCTGCAGGTACTGAGCCTTGGCACTACTATTTTGTGAACGGGTTCCTCAACTTCAACATTGTCTTTGTGCTGGCGCTGTTCTCGCTTCCTCTCACCGCTCTCATGGAGGGTCTGCTACAGCGGTTCAATGGTGAGTAAAGTGTGTGTGTGTGGAGGAAAAGAAATCTGTGTGGTCCCGGGTTAACCGTTTCTTGAACACACTTGTTCCCTGCAGTGCAGAACCTCGGCCGTCCCTATTGGCTCACCCTGTCTCCCATGTACCTCTGGATGCTGATTTTCTTCACCCGTCCCCACAAGGAGGAGCGCTTTCTCTTTCCCATCTACCCCCTCATCTGCCTGTGTGGCGCTGTGGCTCTTTCCTCTCTCCAGGTTCAACTGACAAAGCAAATCCAACATGTACAAAACGATCGTATTCAAATGAGGAGGTTTTAATTGTGATGGTTATCTGTTTCTCTTCAGAAATGCTACCACTTCATGTTCCAGCGCTATCGTTTAGAGCACTACACCATCTCCTCCAACTGGCTGGCTCTCGCCTCCGTTATTCTCTTTGGTGTGCTCTCTCTCTCCCGATCGGTGGCTCTCTTCCGAGGTGATTCACAAATATTAGATTTCTTTTACAGCCCCGCCAATGTGCCACTGATGGGATACGAATATTAGTTTATTGTATATTGTACTATAGTCCTTTTTTTTTTTTCTTCTTAGCCTCATGGGTATGATATGCTTACAGGGTATCACGCTCCTCTGGATCTGTATCCAGAGTTCCACCGCATCGCCAAAGACCCGTCCATCCACACGGTACCTGAGGGCCGGCCGGTGAGCGTGTGTGTGGGGAAGGAGTGGCATCGCTTCCCCAGCAGCTTCCTCCTGCCCAATAAGTGAGTACAATAGCGATGTTGGAGTAACACGAAGCAGTCATAAACTTTGTCTTAGTTCCGTTTTTGTGCTCCAGCTGGCAGCTCCAGTACATCCAGTCAGAGTTCAGGGGTCAGCTGCCAAAGCCCTTCGCCCCAGGCCAGGATGCCACACATCTCATCCCGACGGATATGAATGACCAGAATCTGGAGGAGCTGTCTCGATACGTGAGTGAGCCCAGTTGCACTCATCAAATACAAGAAAAGGATAATATGTAATAGTGAATGGGTTAATAAATCAAAGTGCTCCATTTCCCCAACGTTGGCTTTATTAGTTTTGCA
This sequence comes from Hemibagrus wyckioides, assembly GCF_019097595.1. Taxonomy (NCBI): domain Eukaryota; kingdom Metazoa; phylum Chordata; class Actinopteri; order Siluriformes; family Bagridae; genus Hemibagrus; species Hemibagrus wyckioides. The sequence goes on from NC_080737.1 coordinate 6,496,165, forward strand.
CTTAATGAGCAAAAACCTAGGGGAAGCTTGTAACTTGGTACTGGATTAACAAGGATATTATCCAAACGTTGCCTGTCTCTGAGGCAAAATATGAGCTCTACAATGTTAAACTGGTAGCTATAAACATACTTTCATTAGCCTCCTGGCTTCAGTTCAAAATATGTCTAGCTGCAGCTTTGTTGAACAGCTACATTTGAGGTAAATGATGTAAATTTAATGATGCCGTGAACTGATGCCGTCTAAATCCATGGGGTGAAGTCAGGCTTAATCCAGCTCCTCCTACCTTGATGGAGTCTAAATCCAGAGGGTGGAGACATCTCAGTGTGATTCAGGCTAGAAGTGTGGGTTGTTCCATCATACAGTGTCTCATGAGGGTTAGACTTACACAAACAATTAGATCAGTTTCAGCTTCACCCCTGGACTGCAACAAAGACTAGGTCAAACTTTTTGTTTAGAGAAAGGCATTTTTATTCAAGTTGTCCACTCTGATTTTCACCTTTTTACTTCAGGTGGATGTGAAGCACTGCCACTATCTGGTGGACCTGGCCACAGACAACGAAACCCCACGAGAGCCATGCTATGCTGCTAACAAGGAGGAGTGGAGTATCGTCGCAGAAAAACCCTTCCTAGATGCTTCAAAGTAAGGAGAGAGTGAGTGAGAGAGTGAGTGAGAGAGAGAGAGAGAGTGAGAGAGAGAGAGAGAGAGTGAGAGAGTGAGAGAGTGAGAGAGTGAGAGTGAGAGAGTGAGAGAGTGAGAGAGTGAGAGTGAGAGAGTGAGAGTGAGAGAGTGAGAGAGTGAGAGAGTGAGAGTGTGAGAGAGTGTGAGAGAGTGAGAGAGAGTGAGAGAGAGTGAGAGAGAGTGAGAGAGAGTGAGAGAGAGTGAGAGAGAGGTGTTTTTAGTGAATGTCCACATTGATGTCTGAAGACTGACACTTGAGACTCCATCTATTAGTCTTAAATAAAAGTCTTTGTGATTTAGCTGTTATTATAGAAAAGTATAGGCACAGGCACATGAATATACATCTGCGTTATGTCATTACTGATAATGATTCAACATTCTCTGACCAATCAAATTTGAGGATTCAACTTTCATAGATTCAAATTGTAACTTGAGTTATTCTCTCATTCGGTCACTCTCCTCATCAGCCAGACATCTGGAGTGCAGCTCCGTCTGGAGTCTTTTGTACTAATCCTTGCACCACCGCCACATGCACTTTATCTCGTTAAAATACTGACACCGGTGTGTTAGATTAGGCTTGGAATTAAATCCTTCATAAGCCATTAATGCGCCATTTGATATCGACACCTACTGTGAATTCACTCGTCCTAAAGGGGGCGCCATAGTCTTGAATTTAAAAAAAAGAAGAAGAAGAAAAAATTAGAGGAACAAGTGTGGGTAAAATCTTGAAGAAAATCGAACAGATACAAATATTATCTACAGATTATAATATTCCTCTCTTCCTCTGCAGGTCATCCAGGTTCTACAGGGCGTTCTTCGTTCCCTTCCTGTCAGAGCAGTACACCAGTTATAGCAGATACGTCATCCTGAAACCACGGAGAGTGAAACACAGCAGGAGACGAACGCAGCCCTGACGCCTCATCTAGCTGTTGTTTTTTTTCCCCTCTCATTATTGCATTCCTTATTTGCTTCAGCCCTTTAGCAGTTTTTCTGCACCTCTGGTAAAACAAAACAAAACCCTCTGTTTCGTGTGTGTTTACGTGATATCGGCATGGAATCGTTAGCCGTTTTGCACTCTGATCATCTCATATCATTCCATACGACGTCCTTTTTCATGACGGATCCCTCCATTTTCCTTCTTTCCTTTCCAAAAACACACACCATCTGCTGTATCTCTCAGAGCAGAGGCTCCTTTGCTCAGCCGCCCCCCTTTAAGGATCTTTCCCATGTGCACGTCCGCGTAGTCTCGACCTGGTCTCGGACAATGAACTGAACTCGTCCCAGGTCTCGGGTAACCTCCGTAATCGGTGCAGAGTAAACATACACGGACTTGTGTGTCCTGTCTCTTATCCAGAAGAGGAACATACAACAGCCCTCAAACACCCCCCACCCCACCCTCCCTTCCCCCGGTCCTCTGATTGCTCTGATGTCAGTGTCAGTGATGTCATGTCTCGTCCTGGAAAAGAGTCATTACAGTGTTCAGTGTGTGATGGAATCAAATAAAGAACATCTTGTTGATGTGATGACCAGAGACTTTTATTGTAAAGAATATAGAAATATAACGTGCAACAGCTTTGTCCGTTCTTTCATACTATTTACCATCACAGGGTTCTGCTGGGAAATTATTATATCTAGAATAAAAACCAGTTAGCTCACTGGCTAACGTTAATTACGTTCACGCTAAATTAGTTTGGTGTAAAAATCTTTTTCATAAGATGGAAGAAAGCAAGTGAAGCCGCTCCTCAATTGTTGAGATTTTTGGAAGGATTCTCCAGTATTAGTGCTTTTGTAAAAGTCTCAGCTGGATCTCGAGAGGATTCCAAAGTGACTAGACACTGCATTTGAAAAGGAAAAAAGAGAGAAGATGGTGAGGGAACATGTGTTTTTAGCGGTTGTGATAAAAGCGATAACTGGAATTCAATTGTTTCAGGGACAATCTGCAACTTTATACTTTACACATTGCTATAACCGATGAGGTAAAAAAGTACAAGGTCATTATTTAATAATTAGGAATGTAAATAACTTGCTGTCAAAAAAGAATAATAAAACTTTCTGGGAATTCTGAGTGGGAACACTAACATTCTGGTTTAATCTAATTTGTATATGAACAGATGACTGGTTTTTATACATTGTGATGCAATAACATTTTCCTGTCATGTTACAACAGCTCAGATTTGACTTGTTTGTATCAATAAAAATTTCAACTCTGATCAGATGATAGGATTTGAGAATTAAATATTAAAATAATAATAATAATATACATGATGTTAAAGGTTCAGGTGTTATTCAGAAATCCAGGAGTAGGCGGCTGGTATGAGTTTGCATGTCGGAAAGATCGTATTTACAAGTTGCACGCCAACACAGAGTCGGAATTACGAGTGGGATTTTTTTTGAGCGCCGAGTTTCCCAGTTTGGGGGGTGAGGGCGTGTTAGTAAGGAAACATGGTGGATGCAGCGTTTGTAGTTGACGGTAAATTTGTTGAATTTTAATTTTTTATTAGCTCAACAAACTGATTTCTGTTATTATGTGTTCGGTTTCTGCTGCAAGATGTTGAATTACAAGCAAATTGTTTCACATTTAAGCAACTACAGCGATTACATTTTTACAGTGGCTTAATTAATTAATTAATTAATTGATTGATTGATTGATTGATTGATTGATTGATTAAAAACACCTAATGCGCATTTTTGCTTTTCATTTTTCCAAAAACATTGTTTATTTCATTTTTTGTAGTCAATTAAGAAAAGGTATACCTGCATCTTGCTCCGACCGGTTAACGCACTTGTCGTAATTACGACGTCCCAACTCGTAAATACGAGCGTCAAAATAATTTGTGCTACTGGCTCCTCCTATTAAACATTAGCAATTAACATTATTAGTATGTTTGCGTGTAGTGTTCTTTAACAACATATTTGTATTGCTTTTTCTCTATGAGTCTTGAAGCTAATTCTGTGGAATTAAGTGGTGGAGGCGGGGCAATTAACCCTAAAGATTCACTGCTGTTGTGCAAAACCTCTGCACCATGAAGGGTATGTTTTACTAAACATGTACAGACCTCAGTCTGTGTGTGTGTGTGTGTGTGTGTGTGTGTTGGGGGATTATTGATGATGCGTTAAGCCCCGTGACACCACAGGGAACTCTGATCCTTTTTAAATCCTGGCATTGATGCTACCGCTGGTGACGCAGGAGCTTCTGTGAAATACGAATAATTCCCCCGGTCTTTTGCCCCTCGGGTCCTTCACCCCTCTTGTTATTACTGCGAACCTTATTAACTGCTGAGAGACACTCTCGACAGATGTTTCATAACCCAAAGGAACGAGGTCAAATGTTTCATTTACTGCAAGCGATCTTATTTATGCAATCTCTGTATTCTCTGTGCACAGCTGGGTGTCTCGAGGCGTCAGGATGCATTCCAGATGTTTATCGCGCATGCTTTACGGACTCAAGATATGATTTCTGACAGTGCAAAAGACGATCTTGAAGGTAGACAGAGTAGGAAGGAGAGGATACGTATTCTAAAATAGATGTAAGACACACCATCATTACATTTTCGTTCTTTCTGGATGTTTCGAGAACAGGAAATAAGAGACGTCACTGCATACCTGAGGCCAAGTTCAGCATTATATGGTATTAGTAGGTCATTTGTCCTTTGCTTTGCTTAGCCCTGGAATCGAGGCGATTCAAGTGTGTTGCCTCGGCTGTATTTACAGGTCAGGATCAGCCACCTGTCAGTATGCGTCAGCACAAGCAACCGGAATTACCCACGCATTTAAATCTGTAATCTGGATGTTTATATAGGACACTTTCCTCCTTTCTTATACTCTTATCATTTTGATTCACTCTCTGCCTGTATTGTAAATGCTTTTTTAATTATTATTATTTTTATTATTCAAAGGACTTGAAGGAGCAAGTTAGTTTTTGGAGCCCCCTACTGGTTACAAGGCAAACATACAACATTAACATTTTTATTATTATTATTATTATTATTATTATTATTATTATTATTATCTCAAATTTTACTAATGTTCACCCAATAACTATCTAAACAACAGTTTCCAGCCAAAGAGAGTAAACACTAGCATATTACATGCTTTTAAGACATTTCAAGACAGAGTCCTGACCTCAAACCAATAGAACACCTTTGCGATGAATCAGAGCGGAGACTGCGAGCCCGGCCTTCTCATCCAACATCAGTGCCTGACCTCACAAATGCGCTTCTAGCGGAATGGTCAAAAATTCCCATAATCACACTCCTAAACCATGTGGAAAGCCTTCCCAGAAGAGTTGAAGCTGTTATAGCTGCAAAGGGCGGGACAACTCCATATTGCATTCTTGTGCATGTAAAGGCAGACGTCCCAAAACTTTTGGCAATATAATGTATGTCAAAGCTATACAATACTTCCTGCTTGTGCAGTAGTGGTTCAAGTGTTTAAGGCTCTGGGTTGTTGATCGGAAGGTCAGGATTCAAGCCCCAGTGCCAAGCTGCCACTGTTGGGCAATTGAGCAAGGCCCTTAACCCTCTCTGCTCCAGGGGCGCTGCATCATAGCTGCCCCTGTGCTCTGACCCCAACTTCCTCAGCTGGGATAAGCGAAGACAAGAATTCCACTGTGCTGTAACGTATGTATGGCGATAATAAAGGCTTCTTCTTGTGTGTTATATGTAGGTTGCTGTGAGTCCAGTGTAAGCAATTGAGATCTTTTTTCTTACTTTCTTCTTTCATTATTCACCAATATAAGCATAAACATAAGTATCAGGACAAACACCAGGTCATTCTAGAGCAGTGTGTAATAATGCTGCGATTATAAAAAAGAAAAAATCTATTCCAGTGAAAGAGGGTACGGTAATCTGAATAATGAAGCCTGATGTATTTTCATTCAGCATGAATTAGCAAATGAATGGTGTGACAGATGGCCCATGCATATTTTGCTCATGCAGTAGGATATTTTATTTGGCCTTTTCAATGGGTCTGTGATGTGTTCAGGTGCGTATCATGGTTTCGGCTGGAAAATGAGCCGATTTGTGGGCATAATATTGAGATAATTAATCACATGCATGTAATGTTTCTTCTGACGCTTGAGCACGAATAAACATGCAACAGTCTTTTGAACTGAAGGGTTCAATAGTGATTTTTGACCTGATTTTTAAACAGTCTGTGTGTGAGTAGAACCTGTGAACCACCAAAAGAGCCTGTTCAATCTGGAAAATAGAGGCATAACACATTAGTATTGCAGTTTGCTTTGAAATTCTCATTCATCATTGTCATGTAAACAGATTTTTGATTTTCATTTTCCTTTCATAGAAGGAATCTCCAGTGCGCTGTTTCTCCCTACATCCATGATGACCATGATCCTAATCAAGATAAAATGGTTCCTGAAAGCGAACTAGTGAAAGTCATTAGGACAGAGCACCATGGACATCCTGGTTTCTCTGCAATATGACAAGTTGCATTGTTTTTGTCGTCGTCTTAACTTCAAGAGAGAGGGGAAAGGGAAGCTGGTGTGTAAGTGGCTACCGCTAACGCGTTTCACAACATTAAATGATACTATAAATGGATAAAAAGTACCATGAACGTGTTGAGATTTTTTTTTCATTGTCTGTACTGCTTATCCGATCTATCCTCAGGTCACGGGGAGCCTGTGCCTATCTCAGGCGTCATCGGGCATCAAGGCAGGATACACCCTGGATGGAGTGCCAACCCATCGCAGGGCACACACACTCAATCACACACTACGGGCAGTTTAGAGACTTCAATCAGCCTAGAAGCATGTCTTTGGACTGTGGGAGGAAACCCACACAGGCACGGGGAGAACATGCAAACTTCACACAGAAAGGCCCCTGCCTGTTCGAACCCGGGATTCAAACCCAGGACCTTCTTGCTGTGAGGCAGCAGCGCTAACCACTAAGCCTGGTTTTTGTTTGTTTTGTTGAGAAATTGCAATCCTTTAAGAGGAATAAAAACATGCAACAACTTCTTGTTTCTGGAAAAATAAACAAATTCTTCTTGATAACAGCAACACGACTTGTTACGCCACACTATAATGAATTATTTTTTGAAAACAACACACCCTCAAGTGTCTTCTTCTTTACTGTTTTTCTTGTTTGACCCCAAAACCAACATTATCATGCACAGCCCTCACACAAAGTGTTTAGCTTTGTTCAGTGTGTTTGTTTGTTTTGCTGCGCGCGCACTTTAGCTGATTACTCATTCGCTGTAAACCTAGTTCGTTTATACATTATAAGCACAACTCTTGACTGGACTTTTGGAGGTTTACTTATTTTTTCTACTATTTTAAAAACATTCTCAAGTTTATTTAGAGCGCTGTTGCGAGGGAGCGCACTCGCTCGCGCACCAATCGCTTCACTTTGCGCTTAGCTTCGCCCAAAACCGCATACTAACGTACTACCTAGTGTGGATCCCCGTCGCTTTACGTACTACTTTTTTTTTTTTACATACTTTTTAGTACGGTAGAATGCGGGTCTGTGCAATGCCCCTGTGCGGAAACCCCGTAGCACGAGCCAGCACCGTCCATAACAACCATAATACAAGATGGCGGGTGCCGACGGCGATGATTCTCTTTACCCTATTGCGGTGCTTATTGACGAATTAAGAAATGAAGACGTTCAGGTAGGGTATTTGTAAAAAAAAAAATTCAAGATTGATATTTTAGGGAACGTGAGTGAAAGAATGGTAAAAAAAGAAAGAAAAAGAGTAAGCCCCTGCTAGCTAACAGGGCTAGCTAGTGAGCCGGTTAGCTTAAGGCTAACCTAGCGCGTGTCGTAAATACAACCAGTTTACGTAACTACATAGATGACAACATAGGAGCAATAACGTAATGTGACTGTTTTATTAACCTATTGCTAATGTGTTTAACTCTATAATGTGGTCAGATTGTATTAAAAAATTAGCTTCCTTAGATATGAAACTAGCTCACACTTTGACTCATAAATTTGAATGATGCAATGTGTTATATAAATATGGGCAGCCCAGTGAACATCCCGTGCAGCACCCAGATTATCGGAAGCCATTGAATTACTGCAGAGATTGATGTCGCAATTTCAGCTCCAGGACAAGCAGAGGCATGCATCAGCAACACAGCAATCTATAAGTCTGTAGAGTGCGCCTCATGTACAGATGCTGTGTCTTACCACGCTATAAAAGGCTGTTATAAATAATGGGAGTGTCCACCCACGCCTTTACTTCATAAACACAAGTCCATCAACTTGGTTTGAGGTATTGAATCACGTGCATAGAGCTCATTAATCCAGCCAGGGTTTTTCAGCCATCAACCGGAGTGATTTTCCTACTTGAGAGTGAAGTTCTATGGATAGCATCAAATCCATGCCATGGACATGCTGTCAATGTGACGTCTCAGCTTCACTAGAGCTCCAGAAACTCAGAGTGGACCAAATGGCCAGAGATCTTTCCACGAGGCACAATTTACTCCACTCTTTTAAAGCCACTTTCGTTACAGAATTGTCGGATAAATCAGAATCACAGAGAGCAGATTAGTGTGTGATTGAGATCGAGTGTTCAAAAACCTGTTGATGGAACTGCCAGGAGTCCAAAAGTTTGGGGAAATTGGTGACAGTATCAGGATTCGCAGGTAGATCTTAACTGTTGTGATGATTCAAATGTCAGAAAACATATGTATGGTCACGCTCAGATTATACTCTCGTCTGTCGGGCAATGGTTAGGAAGCAAGATACACTTATTTTGTCAAAAGTTTTGGGACACCCCTCCAAATAATTGAATACAGGTGTTGTGCTTGGACCCTTAGTTCCAGTGAAAGGAACTCTTAATGCTTCAGCTTCATACCAAGACATTTTGGACAATTTCATGCTCCCAACTTTGTGGGAACAGTTTGGTGATGGCCCCTTCCTGTTCCAACATGACTGCACACTAGTGCACAAAGCAAGGTCCATAAAGACATGGATGAGTGAGTTTGGCATGGAGGAGCTCGACTCGCCTGCACAGAGTTCTGACCTCAACCCGATAGGACATCTTTGGGATGAATTAGAGTAGAGACTGCGAGACTTCTCGTCCAGCATCAGTGCCTGACCTCACTACAGCAATGGTCAAAAATCCCATAAACACACTCCTAAACCTTGTGGAAAGCCTTTCCAGAAGAGTTGAAGCTGTTATAGCTGCAAAGGGCGGAACAACTCCATATTACATTCACTTTCATGTAAAGGCAGACGTCCCAGTTTTGGAATGGCTCGCAGTCTCCACTCTAATTCATCCCAAAGGTGTTCTATCGGGTTAAGGTCAGGACTCTGTGCAGGTATGCTGAACCATTAAGAGTTCCTTTCACTGGAACTAAGGAACCGAGCCTAACCCCTGAAAAATAACACCTGAATTCAATGGTTTGGAGGGGTGTCCCAAAACTTTTGGCAGTATAGTGTGTGATGGCATTTTCCACACAATTTCACCTGCCTGTGGGAGGGGCAACATTCTCTCTCTCTCCCCCATCAATCACTGCAACAATAGCCAATCATGGGTGTCTGTGAGCTCGAGCATGCTGAAGAGTTCGGGTAACATGTTGGAAAGATGCAGCCGACTGGCTTTCATGTGACGTGAAGGAAGTGTTAGCCTATTGGATAGTTCTTCCTTCTGGATTGGTAGTGGAAAAAAAGACTGCTTTTTGACATTGGCAAAGACGACTCCTGACTGACTTTAGAAATTATTTAGGATTATTATTATTGTTAATTTTGTGATTTAGGAGTTATGTGGAAATACAGAGGATACCAAGCAAATTAATATCCAGAGTATAACGCTCCTGCTTACTACGCATAGTCACAATAAAATAAAAAACAGTTTGTCATGTAACTGAGAAACCTTTGACATTTTGTCCTTTCAGAAGTTTCAGTGAGATTTGTATGTTGTAGGAAATGAATATTTATCTCTGTCATCAGGTCATTTTGTTCAGCAGTTTCTTCATAAATCAGTAACCGAACATCTGTTTTTGGAAACAGTTGCGGCTGAACAGCATTAAGAAGCTCTCCACCATCGCCTTGGCTTTGGGTGTTGAGAGGACACGCACTGAACTTCTCCCTTTCCTCACAGGTAACTGTCTAGTGCACTCAGTTGTTTGAGATTTTTAAATATAAGCCACAGCCAAAGTTGAAGAGTTGTAACTGAAACAAAATACACTTAAACATTCAGAGTATGGAACTTGTCCGAACCTTGCTATACATTCTTATTAAATTTGTTTTATTTTCTAGATACTATTTACGATGAGGACGAAGTGCTCCTTGCCCTCGCTGAACAGCTGGGCAACTTCACCATGCTGGTCGGAGGCCCTGATTACGTGCACTGTCTCCTTGTAGGTGCTAAAACAAATCGATATCTTTCTCTTCTCATTATTGAATAACTCATCATAGCCATCAATACTTTCCCCTCTTGTCCTCAGCCACCGCTGGAGAGCCTTGCCACAGTGGAGGAGACTGTGGTGAGGGACAAAGCCGTGGAATCACTGCGGAAGATCTCCCATGAGCACTCACCTGTTGACCTGGAGGTCCACTTCGAGCCCCTGGTGAAACGACTGGCCAGTGGCGACTGGTTCACCTCACGCACTTCAGCTTGTGGTCTTTTCAGTGTCTGCTACCCACGAGTCTCCAGCACCGTCAAAGCCGAGATTCGCCAGTCAGTCTCTAGGCTTTTCCCTTTCTTTTCTTTTCTTTTCTTTCTTATTATTATATATGTTGTAGACACCTATAGTGTTACTATTAAGGTGACTTTAATATGTTCAGTCCTGGTTCAGCAGGTTTGCTGAACAGATGAATAGTGTGTTCAGTTGAATAAATACAAAGTCTCAGATTTTGTTTGTTCACTATAATCGGTATATCTGCTTTTAAGATATAAAGACATAATCGTTTTAAACTGTTTTTAGGCACTTTCGTAACCTTTGCTCTGATGATACTCCAATGGTCCGCCGCGCTGCTGCGTCTAAGCTGGGAGAGTTCGCCAAAGTGTTGGAGCTGGATTACGTCAAGAGCGACATCATCTCTCTGTTCACTGCACTGGCTTCTGATGAGCAGGTGAATTTGTAATAAAACGTGTGTCTTTAAATGTGTGTCTTCAGATGTGTGAAGTTCCCGGTTTATAAGTATAGACTTGGTTGAAACTCTTGAACTCAGAAAAAGTAATGTGCTAAATATGTGCTTGCTTTCCTCATGAATGCGTTCTGCAGGACTCTGTGCGTCTCCTGGCTGTGGAGGCGTGTGTCAGCATCGCCACGCTGCTGCCCCAGGAGGACCTCGAGTCTCTGGTCATGCCCACTCTGCGGCAAGCCGCCGAGGACAAGTCCTGGAGGGTTCGCTACATGGTGGCAGACAAGTTCTCTGAGGTGAGCGTGAAAGTAATCTAACATCATCTTTAGCTTTTTTAGCTGATTTAAATAAGGGGCTGATGGATGGTCTGGTACAAGGCTTATTTTTATGCATAATTTAAGATACTGAACTGACTTGAATCTGATATTCAGAACTGACATCGCTGTGATTTCTATTTGTTATTGTTACTGTTACATGTAATTGTATATTTTTTGTACCTGTAGTTACAAAAGGCAGTTGGTCCAGAAATCACAAAGAATGATCTTGTGCCAGCCTTCCAGAACCTTCTCAAAGACTGTGAGGCTGAAGTACGTGCGGCTGCTGCCAATAAGGTCAAAGGTATGGTTCCTTCACTCGGAACTGTTAGTTACACTCCTACACAGATGCAGTCATTCATCCATTTTATACTTTGGTCATCAGAATTCTGTGAGAATCTACCTGAAGATAGCCGAGAGACGATCATCATGAATCATATTCTTCCCTGTGTCAAGGTACGTTACTTATCCAATCACCAGTGTCTGGGTCACTAGACTAAAGTCTCTGTAGGTTATGTGCTACCAGATTAAACATTTGTTTACGTGTAGCTCGTATATGCTGATGGACAGCCAGTGTAATTTTCCCAAGATGTCACATTCAGAGTGACACTGACTAGTAGGGTAAAGCATCTAAGACGTAAATGAGATCAAATTAGCCTGGTCACTGGTGACTTAACCTTGACCTTTGGATTAACAGAATAAGGATTTGGCTGATGTTTTCGAATCCTGCAGCCTTATAGTGTCCACTTTAAATGAGATCCGAGTCAAATCCATATTGTCTCTTGCTTCTTTGTTAGTTAAACACCTTCAAGGACATTCTAGAGTTTTGAAAGAGTATAAATTTTATTTTTGACTCTCCTTAGAAGCATTTCTGATGAAGCCTGGACCAGGCTTAACCCATTGCAACAAACTGATAATGATGTTTTGGGTGAATTCAAGAAAGGGATTGCAAGAGGCACTGGCCAGTCGGATGATTCAGCATTAAGATGACTGTAAAATGTAAAGCTGAAAACAAAAAATAAGACTCATATCATTATATAAGAGGGGTAATAACATGAATTGCACTCATCTCTGAAGTTTGAACAAAGTTGAAATAAATGCGTCATTGCTAAGTGGCTTTGCAGCTTCCCTGACGCCCTTTAATGTGGGCTGTGTTCCGGTGTCCTCTATAATTTCAATTAAATCCTGAACATTTCTAATTGCAGGGGTATTATTTCATTTAGTCCTAATTACTGATGTGGCTTGAGATGTGGGGGATGTGAATGTTTGATTTTACAGCTGTCAAACATCATTAACACTTAGTGTACCTCTGTAGGAACTGGTTTCAGACACAAATCAGCACGTCAAATCTGCTCTGGCCTCTGTGATCATGGGTTTGTCGACCATTCTGGGCAAGGACAACACTATTGAGCACCTGCTTCCTCTCTTCCTGGCCCAGCTTAAAGATGAGGTAAGGACTTCAGATCAGAGTGCTACAGCTTGCCTGTGTTTGTGTGTGTGTGTAGTTGCCCTAGACCAGACCTCAATGAGGAGATCTGCGTCATCTTTTAACCACAGACGAGCGTCCTGTATAACTGGCCACTTTGATCCCACAGGCCTGCAGGGAGCCTTGAAGTGAGGGATGAATGGATGAGTGCTGCACAGTTTTCTCTTGTTTCATCTTTTATTGCCCACTGCAGTGTTTGCATTGTACACATCCTCCTTAGCCGGGTCTTTGAACATACCTCGTCCCCCACCCATTCAATCCAGTTATTTTTTTTTTACAGCCAGAGATTACATGCATCCTTTTCTCTCTCTTCCAGTGTCCAGAAGTGCGTCTGAACATAATCTCTAACCTGGACTGTGTGAATGAGGTCATTGGGATCCGCCAGCTCTCCCAGTCTCTCCTCCCTGCTATTGTAGAGCTAGCAGAAGATGCCAAGTGGAGGGTGCGGCTGGCCATCATTGAATACATGCCTCTTCTGGCTGGCCAGCTGGTGAGTCTCAGTTTCTCTCATGATGACTAACATTGATTCCAAAGTGTCTACTGCATTTTTATGCAGCCATTTACCATTAATGGTAACTTTAATGGTGATTTATGTTAACTGACTGGAAACAATCAAGCACACACACAAGAAATGGCTTTGCCTGACCTGATTAAGACTAGTCTTTGGCCATGCTTGATTGTAGAAAGGCAGTTAAACTTTTTTGGACCTCTCTGTTTAGTGTCAGTTGATTATGCCAGTGATGCTGATCACTTGTGCCTTTAGGGTGTGGAGTTCTTTGACGAGAAACTGAATTCCCTGTGCATGGCGTGGCTTGTCGACCATGGTATGTAAACCCTGAGTGACCTTTGAATACATATCCATATCCATTTGTTTTAATGAGCTCTGCCTGCTGCTTTATGGCTATCTAAATACCCACATGCCTCATGAGGTCCATGTTCCTATCATATTAGCATTCTAGTACAGTGAGCACCTCTAAAGCCTTTTATTTTAAAAATGTCTTCAGTCATGTATTAATTTTACTCTTTCATAGAGCTGCTTTTATTCGAACTGATGTTTTGTGTTACCAGGCCATATTAAAAATATGTAATTGTAGTGAGTAACACATTTTATTTACAAGTGGCGGGACAGGTGTGGTGAGGAAAATGGGGTTCTGCTGGCTGAATACAAAGCACAATAATCACTGCCCTGAAGATGCTTCTTTAGCAGAAAACAAACCATTATAATGTGCTGACGATGGAAAGTCCTTCCATAAATGTTAAAAAAAAAAAAAAAAAAAAAAAAAACCAACCGAAAGATTCACTGTTACGGCTTTCTGTAACACATTTACCATGATTTGAGGTGTATATGTTAAAGCTTTGAGACTCTGTCTTCATAACGTTACTTGTGTGCAACAGTATATGCCATCCGAGAGGCAGCAACCTGCAACCTGACGAAGCTGGTGGAGAAGTTTGGCGCAGAGTGGGCTCAGAACACTATCATACCTAAAGTGCTAGGAATGGCCAACGACCCCAACTACCTGCATCGTATGACCACGCTCTTCTGTATCAACGTGCGTATATGCAAACACAATCGCTCACTGACTCACCTTTGGTTGCTATAGCAACTGCCCCGAGGCTTTAGCACCTTTGCGAAACAGGACTTTGTATCTGTGCTAGGAATCTGTGTTGTCTGTTTAAATGAGTAGGTCTTAGCTCTCCTGTAGTCTGTTTGTGACTCATTGGTTAGTGCCGTTGCCACAGTAGAGTGCCCAGTGACTAACCCCTTACAGGATACGACACATACAGCCGGTTTACGTAAGCACTAACGTGTGTTTTATTCAGGCTCTGTCGGAGGCGTGTGGTCAGGAGATCACCACCAAGCACATGCTCCCCGTGGTCCTGAAAATGTCCAATGATCAGGTGGCTAACGTGCGCTTCAATGTGGCTAAGTCTCTGCAAAAGATCGGCCCTGTTCTAGACAGCAAGTACGTTGACTTGTACATGAATGCGTTTCTTTGTGTGTGTTTTTTTTGTGGAAATTACTTAAAGTGACACCTTTTAAAAACTCATTTTACTTGCCGTTTGTCTTTTGGCAGCTCTCTGCAGACTGAGGTAAAGCCTGTTCTGGAGAAACTGGCTGCCGACCAAGACATCGACGTCAAATACTTTGCCCAAGAGGCTATAAGTGGTAGGCTTCAAATATGGATTTCTATGATTAGTTTGGAGACTTGTCTTACTTTCCCCAAGTGTGCGATCAGCCATAAAAGGCGTATTTGGCGCTGAAATTCTTATAAGTCAATGAGTTTGTGATTACTAAGCAAAATAGTTCAATCTTTAGTGATTCAGAGGTAAATTAGCTATAGCTCCAGCATTTAAAAAAAAAAAGCGAATGTTTGACATGCTTGACTCGGCCAGATCTGTTATGTTTTAGTGGCAAGTGGCTTAATTTTTTTCTTGTAATTTGTGAATCGTCAAATTTGAATGTTATTTTTACTTATTTATATGATTATTTCTTTCATTTCCTTTCTTTAGTTCTTGCTCTGGCTTAATGGAGCCCTTGCTGAACTCCCCATTTCAAGCTGACCTCCACCACCACCGCCATCATCATCATCATCATCTTCTTCTTCCAGGATCATTCAATGGACTGTTAAAAGATAGGAGGCCTGTTCTGTCTCTCTGGTGTGGAAGTGCTGGAGAAGAAGCTGTGCTTTTCTCGCTATTTTGAATCGAGTGTTTCTCTGTCAGCCTCGAATGATCCTGAACATCTCATTCTCTTACCCTTCATTCTGACTACAGTTTGGAGGTGGTTGGAGGTGGGATGTACACATCACACACACAAACACCTCACAGTATTGGTGACAGTTAATTAGCTTGCCTTTCTTTATGTGCTAATCTCCCCTCACTTTCAGCACTTTTCGATGTTGTCCTACTAAATGAACTGTTGTGACAAATACTTACCAGACTGTGTACCTGGTTGTCGTTTAGGAGGAACTTATGATGATGACGACAATGACCTAGAAGTCCCAGTAATAACTCTATATCCTTCTTAGTTTCCGTGCGCGAGCATACAGGGCAGTAGTGATTCTGAGCTTGCATGGCTTGCTTTGAGCCTAGCCCTGTGCATGTCAATATCTGGACCGATAGAACCGCTGTTAGCATTTAGAGTCTGTGTCTCACTTAGCTGCTAATAATTCTCAAGCCCTGGATCCTCAAAGCTTTGGCTGAACGTTATGTTTCCATACTACGCCATGTGCTGTCGTATTCCAGCTCCGTCAGAACTTTCAGAAAGATTTATTGCTTATCCTTTTAAAAGGGACCATTATAAATATTCTCCTCTTGTAGCAGTAAATCCAGAGGACAATAGTTCCCAATGTATGAATCGGAACATTCTCTGCTATTCTGTGCCATCACACACACACAAAAAGAAAAAGGTCCCCCTTGTGTGTTTATATTAAACCGATCTGTGTAATACTTTGATCCTTTATTCCTAAGCTTCTGCATGACCCTCCTTGCTCAAAAGGTGAACCTTGCTCCACAGTAGGGAGAGATTCATTAGCAACAGGATAAATGTTATGGGTCAAGTCTACTTTCATGCAACAGCACTCTATCCTGCCAATGAAATGTTCCTCCTCAGCTTCAGAAAACGCGGTCTGCAGTTCCCTTTCGTCGTTGTGATTGTCGTCAGAATGTGCTTTTGGTTTTATATGAACGTGAACTCGCGCTGTCCTTTAACAGCGCAGAATCAATAAAGAATCTGACACAAACCTGTTTAATTTTCCATTTCTTCCAGGTTTTCATCAGATTTCATACTTGGAATTTGGGAAATATTATCATCCAAATATGAAAATGGATTTTAGAAGCTTGTCTTTATTTACTTTTTGATCACTTGCATTTTTCTCACTCAAGTGGCAATGTTTGCCCGCTGATGGGAATATTCCATTTCACTTCCACTATAAGAGCTATGACGTAAATGCACCACTTTATTAATTCGGATTACACTATCAGTGTTGCCAGTTTTGAGTTTGTCGGTTTATTTCCCCCTTTGGACCTCTGTCACTGTGCCAGGATTTAATAATGGATTTAAATTCCTCAGCCTAAATTGGAAACCTGCTGTTTAATTTCCGATGAGTATTATAGAAAAAAAGGTCATCATGATATACAGTAACAATTTATTTTCAGAGATGCTTTTTTTCAGCAGCAATTGAAATGAACGCTTCCAAGCTTTTGTTCTGCCGAGGCCATTGTATGTTCAGACGTGTGGATGAACAGCCAGCTGCCGGTGCATCACGACTCTCCTTTTGGAGTGTCACTCTGTGTGTCTATTTAAAGAAAACTGTTGGATCTGACGGTGTGTTTGGCCATGCGATTCGTGCACATTTAATGATGCATTCAGAAAAGCCTTTCTTTGCGAAAATTGGAGGTACAGATGGAGGGAAAAAAAAAAGAAGCAGGTAACCTTTTCCTGCACACAGCCAGTCACTAACTAGCCTGCTGGTTGGAATTGGAAATGAATTTACTGATGCAACCACGGCTCCATTTAAGCCTCCTAAAAAGATATTTTTTTTTGGGTTGTGATTTAAAACAAAACAGATGTTATTTTTTCCCCCGTCTTTTTTCGATTAATATAGTTATTTGATCATGTTTTGCCTTTGATGCATCACGCAAACAACTTGTTAAGCATGTCTGCAGCTGGTCAGGAGAAGGTTATATAGAAATAGGACCTTCAACGCTAATGCTCATGCAGTGTAATAAAAAACAACTGCATTTTGGGTTTAGTTCTCAGTTAAGTGTATCATGAATATGTGGGGCTCCATTTGAGTTCATTTCAGGTTAAGGATAACCCTATAACCCTAACCTGTAATGAACTTCCAGTGTTTCAAATGAAGACAGAAATGCTGGGCCAAGTTGTTCCATGTGTCATTCTTGAACTGACCATGTTGCAGATTGTAATTTAAAGTGCCTACAGGTAGACACTATCTTTGGCTTAAATGAGCATTGCTGTTTTAACATTTTGATACAGGCAACTTCAGGAAGCTAGTGGAGGGTCGCAGCATTTGGGTGAGAGTTGGCTAGATCTGCAGGGAGATCACAAGATGTTGAAATGGGGATGCATCTCCGTGGATAATACAGCAACTCAATCCTATGGGACTACCATCTATGATAGATGGCTGCCAAGCATGCTGAAATGCAAGCTGAAACCCCAGGGTCTGATGAAGGAAAAAATCTCTTGTTGAGTATCATTGGCGTAGTAATGCCAACTACATGAGGATATTACTTCACTGAGGCTGAAGGTGAAAAGGACCCTGAGCCTTTGGAGGGAAAAGTGAAAAATCTGTATGAAGCAAATGTGACTCCCCTCCAGGTAGGACGCAAACCACTACAGAGCTGGGCCACTAGTTCTAATTCACATGAGGAAGGACGGGAGAGTCTTGTGATTGGCCATGCAGTAGGAAGCTGAGAGGCTACAAAAGATTAGAACTGATGATAGTCTGTCTGATGTGGTGGTGTGAAACTTCTCAGTAAGAGCCACAAAAGCAGTACCCTCTTTGAGGCCAGACATTCTAGAGGTTTTTCTAGATGAGAAATTGAGATATTCTGATTTTATCTGGCACTTTCACATTTTAGTAAGAAGTTCTTCCAGTCGCTAGATATTTGAGGGTCTAGTATGGGAGTGTGAAATGCTTGCAGTTAAGTAATCACTACTGAAAGCAGGTTTACAATGACCTCACACTGATTTAGGGAAGGAACCCAGTTGTCTCATCGCATTGATTCATGGAATACATATGAAAACAGACTGAGTGATTCACCTAAGTAGAATATAGGAACACTGCAATAACAGAATTTAATTGAAAAACAATGAAAGAAATACAACCCCTGCAGTATAATAACGGCACACGGGTTATTTAAAGGAGCAGCTTCGTAGCGGGTTGCCCTCCGTCATGGTATTGTCCGGGGGTTTGTTGCTATAATCAGGTCTGGGGTCAGTCAGAGCTTAAGGAGGAAAATCCAATGAGTTCTCCGCTGTGCAGTGACTGGGTCGCTTGTCGAGATTTGATATGCAAGCTATTGTTTACGCCGGCCCAATGAATACACAATTTATCACGATAAATATGGTGAATAGTGGAAGGAAATGTAGAGAACAAAAAAAAATTACCAGTTCTCTTTAAGTGTCTTTCACATTTAATTCAAACAGAGTGAAAGTCAACAAAAAGATTGACTACAAATTCTACCAAGTCTTGGTGAGATCTGTGGTTTGTAAACTGGCAAAAAGTAAACACATTCACTACAAACACCTATATTAGGTGTCGGGACTATTACTGAAAGGTTCTGTATTGCTATTATACTTTGGGATGGTAAATATTCGTGTACAGTAACAATAAAAGGCCCTAAGTTTAAAGTATAATTAGGGTATAGAAGCCATTCATTCATAAAATATGCAGTTTAAATATATAGGGAGCAGGAATTTAGGGGTAGAACAGGATGCCATTAGGGATTCAGCCCATGTATCATTTGTCATCAATCCACTAAAACATACATAGAGGACTTTAATTCTCTCTTTTTTAAAAAAAAAAAAAAAAAAAAAAACCCTTATTATTCCTGGACAGAACATTTCATGGAAATAAAGGCCCATGACTATAATTATAGTACTGTACTTCCTGACTAAATTGATACAGCTCAGAATCTGAAATGACCTCCTGTTAGACTCCTTGGCCTTATGGTTGATTTCTTGGTAAACAATTACTGACTTTATTTCTATGCATAATGTCACCCCACTTCTATCCAGTGCATCGATGGGGGGGGGGATCCCCAGCAATGCTGCGGTGTTGGCTATTCCTATGGCAGTGAAACATGCACTACCACATCAGTGTCACTTCTAAGCTGAGGAGGATCAACCACCAAAAAAAAAATACGTGGTAAGTTGTGCTTATGATGGTCACATGATCACAGCATCATGTGGGCTACAGTCAATAAGTGTGTAACTACTCAGTGGGGTACCTACTAGAACATCCAATGGGTGTAGAAACAGGGTAAGCCTACTGAATAAACTAGAAAGTGCATTACATTTTTAATACCACTTAAATGAACCAACATTGTTGTCATTTGGAGTGACTAGTCTATTTAACATCGCCTGATTTGACAGACGTGCCTAAAGGCTCACTTATACTTTCATCCGAACAGGCTTCCGATGCCTTCTGAGCCGTGGAAAGGCACTACGGATAGAGCGCAGCAGAAACGGCATCAGACGAAACATGCCACCGTTTTAGTTAAATGGACAGCGATAAAATGCGAAGGCTCTCATATCACGCTTTGCTGTTTGCTAAAAATCATGATGGATGGACAGCTAGGGTCCTCCCACTGTTCTGAAAGACTAAAAGCTTTTGGCTCTCCGAGGTTTGTTTCAGTTGGCTGTCAGAAGCAGTTGTGATGAAGTATAACAAGCCTTTAAGTAGATCCAAATATTAGAGCCGTAGGACTTCATAACTGCTTTTTCTGCTTCTCAAGATGACTTTTCCATTTTACAAATAGGATTTGATCAAGTTTAAAAATGTAATAAAATGAAATAACCATAAAACTGTCTTTTTCTGGGAAAACATATTGCTTTTATACTGACACAAATCTGAATCTTTGCTAGAACATGTGTTCCTATTGTGCTTTTCTAGCTAATTTAGCAAAGAAATACCACTTTTACAGTTGACAAAACAAAAATCCTTCATAGTCCATACTCTGGAACTGGGATCACAATGGGATGTGTGTCTCATTAAGATTCACAACCGACATACTATTTTGCTTGTCCGTGAGAACTTGGTGCTGTTCTCCTATTTGTATTTCTGAGATCCAGCCTCAGTGTGTCTGGCTGCAAAGGGAAGAGCTTCACTTCACCAGAACACAGCCTCCTTGTTGAGCCTCCGTCGTCTCACAGTCTGAGGGAACAGAGTGCATCTCTGGGTAGGGGCTACCAGGCTCCAAGAGTGGACTGAGGGTCTGAGGTGTACGAGAGAATGTTGGGCTGGCGAGGGCGGTATCGGCGTGATCCTGCACGGGTGGGTACCGGTCGTCTGCCAGCTGAGACTGGTGGAAGTAGGCTTGCAGATGAGACTGCTTCTGTAGATGGAGCCTCTTCTGCTGGAGTCTAAGGATGCCAATGTTTTTGCAATGAGTGTACCTGAATTCCACAATTTACACTTTTGTGTAGGAAAGTCATTTTGCATAGGAGATTGTATATTAAGGGGAAAAACTCATGGCATTACTCACCTGTATTCCTGTAGTTGCTGCTCCAGTGTACGAGGCAGAGGATCTTTGCAGAACATTTGCCCACTGCCAGCACCACTGGCCAGCAGACTAGCTCTCTGGTAAAACACACACATTATCACTTTAAGCTCTTCTCCAATACATCAGTCCAACACGAGCACTTCATTTTATCTTATGGTTTATACTCAGGTGAGTTTCAAAAAAGGTATGTTTTAGAACCTACAAGAGTCATTATGACTACAATGCATAACAATGCAAATTCTGATCATTTAATTTTGTATAGAAGGCCAGTTAGGCAGGTAAATCTTTAGTGATGATACCTGCAGCCTCTGAGCAAGACACTGGGTTTCCAGTGACTGCCGTCTAGACAGCAGATAGGGGTGCATTTTAGTTGAGAACACTGCTGTGTCCTTTCCACTACGACATTGATGTGCTTCTCCCTGTGAACCAAGCAAAAAAAACCAATTCACTGGTTATAAAGCAGCCAAAAGGTTGTAGTTCATTTTCCATAATTATCTACCGGTAAACTCGTATTTTTCTGATCCCATTTGTAGGATAACTGGATTGTGCTACTTGTTTGAACCTGCTGTTGAAGATCCAGATTTTTAGGCTGAAAGCTGGTGTCACCATCTCCAGATCCCAGAACCACTTGGGCTTTGTTCAGCTCTAGAATTCCTTTGGTCCTGGCAAGATTTTGGAGGTGCTGCCGGAAAACTACCAGACCTAGAAAAGAAAACGAAAAGTTATAGAAACTAAATAACAGCCATCTGACCTAGAAACAAAAAGAACACTGCATGAACTTGAGCTTACAGACCTAGAAAACAAGGAGAACAAGGTCCTTGTTCTCTTTGATTTCTCCTCTATAGCAGCAGGTTATATGAACTAAATGGCAGTTGATTACTGTCCTTTCAACTGGACTGATTCATACAATGACAAAGGAAGAATTAATTCATCAATGTTTTTTTTCTTAAGTATTTGTACTTATTCATCATTAATTGGAGATCTAAAGTAAATGTGGTGTGGGCTGAGAAACTGAGGCACAACATGGTCCTTCATACAATCTGACAATGGGCTGAACATATGAATTTGGGCAGACTGACACAAATGGGTTTTAATAACACCAGCAATCAAGAAATTAATGCAGAACCTGTAAAGATCCAACATAAGTGAAAAGGAAAAAAGTTAGCACCTTGCGTGAGAGAAGTGTCTGACGCTCGTCGTCCTTCACGAAAGCTGACCAATGAATGATTATGTGCCTTACGTTCCTCTGAGATCAGGCTCTGTGGGCTGGCGTTAGAAGGTTGCAAGCAGGGGAAGGTGGGGTCTGCTTGACTGACAGGCGTGGATGTTAGCATGCCTCCTCCATGGGGTGGAGGGTCTTCAGCCAGGCTGAGGTCACTGTTTGTGGAGCCCAAATCATACTCTGAGTCCATGCTGCCCAGAGATGGGTTCAAAGCCATGGAGAGAAGCTTCCCTATTGAAATAATACACCATTATTTTTTTTTATTACAATACCATTCCAGTATCAGTTCTCCTTATTTCTCAGACTATCCATCTATAATACTATTTCTCCACTTCAAATGTGTTAGTACATCCTATCTATGTTCATCTTTATCATCTAACTGTCCATTTACTTAGACATCATCCCATTCTGACATCTTTCCATCCATTTATTTATCTTTTCACCCATATGCTGTATTGTTCATCTGTTGTGCATTTAATTATTCATTATCCATCCATTCATCCATCCATCCATCCATCCATTCAGACATCTATCCATCAATCAATCTATCCATCAATCCATCCATCCATCCATCCATGCCTGTCTACTAACCTATTACAAACTTCATGTTCATTTAACTAGCCATCATTTATCTATCAAACCCATTAAACCATCCACACATCCATCCTTGTACCATTAGAATCTAGCTGTACATTTACATACACTCATTCATCTATTTATATCTTCACCTGTCCATCTATTCTTCCACCTAACCATCATCTGACCATTCTATCTATCCACTGACCTATTTTTGGCTTTGTGAAATTTGTGTACACACACACACACCTGAGGCAGACACTGTGCCCAGTTGGTTGGTGCCCTCTGACAGTGTTTGTCTATGCTGGCTTAAGTGGATGCTCTGTTCATCTTCAGCTTCAATTCCTTCGTCTATGGATGACTCTGTAACAGTACCTGGAAACGAGCCACTAGCATTACGTACCACGACAGGGGGCAGAGGTTCCAGCAGACAGCCATCCACCTGGAGACACACACACATGCAATACTGAGGAAAAAATACAGTCAAGTGCCGGAAAACAAAATAAAACACTGGAACGCAGAGTGTGTGGCTTGATGGAGAAGATGCTGTTTGCTATTTTTGCATGTTATGCAAATACGACGAATTGATGAGTTGTCAGAAATGAAGAGCTATATTCAGAACAGGCAAGGAAAATGCAAACATGTCCTTTATCTGCATTAGAGTAGAATTAAAGAAAAAGAAATCAAGCTATTTGAGCTTTCTGTGGGGGAAAAAACCAATAGGTTTTATGACTGGCTCTAGTTTATCAGCCTGGGCTTTTACAGACATCACTTTTCATTTGAGATGAACACCCCTTGCTCTGCTAACCTTTCACATCTGTGGGCAGTAGAACACCTGGATTAATCCCCTTAAATGCATAGCACATTTTCCACTTGCATAATTCATATGCTAATCTGGCTAATAAAAAATACAAATGCAAATTACCCAGATTCTTTTGCATGAGGCTGGCTCTTAGTAGATTTTATGATTTATTACCTACGTTGGCTTGATTAAGGTAGGTGATAAGGAGTGTACTCATTTGAGGGAGAACTGCCTGATGCTTATAAGTCCCATGAAAAGGCTGAACCCTGGTGCTAGGAATGAAATACCCGGTAGCTATGGCGACCACCGGATTTAGCTGAAAAGGTGGCGTGTAGTCGCACCTCCTAACGGATGGCTAGGGAGATACAGAGAAAAAAAGTGCCTTGATATAGCCAGTGGGCTGCCCAGTGCTAGTCTTAGCAGCTGGCAGATGCTTAGTATAGCTGGCTTGGCACAGGAGTGGCAATTAAGTGACCAGCTCAAATGAGAGAGCCACTCAGATCAGATCCTACTGCTGTCTAACACTGTTATTTCCTGCTTAGAATTACTCTACTCAGACATATGCCCTACGTGCCTCTTCAGTGTCCTTTACCCTGCAGAAGAAGCTCTTATGTCTGGATTCGTCTCGCAATCCAGACTTAAATACCTTGCTGGCTGCAATGAAATATAAAGCAAGGTAGAAACAGAGCGAGGGAGAGAAGGCAAGGGCTTTTCATTAGCTGCCGTCACCATGCTGCTGTTATTTTAGGACGTCTGTTCAGGGCTCCACTGATGATGAGTCATGAGGAAGAGTTGAGGGTGGTTCAGTGGCAGAGGAACTTTATGAACACAAAACAGCCCTTGCTGGCGTCATCCAGCGGTGCCCAAATGAGTAACATGGCTATTAAAAAACCTAACTCGTGCACTAGCATAGCCTTCTGCTGTTGCTGCCCTTGCTTATTGCAGTAGATGGCTGCCCTTCTGGAAAGTTCTCACTGACCTTGGGAATAGCCACCTCCTCCTCCTCCATTAGGGCTTGCTCTGGAGAAGCAGTGCTTTGTGTGAAGCTGAAAGTCTCAGTGGAGGTCTGCAGGAGAATGGGTGAGCGCAGGTGGCGTGTGGCTTGCAGAGCTGGAACAGAAGCCTGTGGATGAAGGATGGTCTTCGTTTTTATATCGTAGACATTAATGATATAACTTTTAGACATTCTTAAACAAATATGCGCACTCTTAAACAGCAGCAGAATGTTTCCAATAGGGGACCACAGGAATGTAGTTTTTGCTTTGGATGATTTAATTGCGTTACATTTAAATACCTTGAGTACGGTCTGCTCAGCCACAGTGCTTGGCCGGCGCTGAGCACCGTTGAGCCTCTGTTCCACAGGGAAACTGCTTCTGTGGGCCTTGAGTCGCTCCACCAGCAGGTAGTAGATAGCAGCAAAATGATTGTAACTTTTGTTCTGGAGAGACTACAGAGAAGGATGGACCAAAGAAAATATGGTTATGGCAATGATTTTATAAAATTAAGTACTTCAGTATTATATTTTCTTCATTTAGAATTTTATAGAGCACATTTTCTGTTCCTTTCCATATATATACACTACCGCTTAAAACTTTGGGATCACTCAAAATTAATTGTTTTCCAAGGAGAAACACGAAATTAGTCTAAATAGAAAATATAGCCAAAGAACAGGACATGCTATATATATATATATATATATATATATATGCCTACAATTGGCTGGCATCTTTATAATCAGTAGGCCATCCTTCACACCCAGTGCACAGTGCATATTATATTCTGTGGCATTTTTTGAAATTTCCGCTTGTGACCTCTAATGCTTAGTCCACTGTACAGCTTGAGAATGTTAATTCTGTATTTCCTTTTTTAAGTGTCTAACTGCAAACTATAATTATTCTCTTCCATTAATTCCATTAATGCAATGCTCTGGCCAGTTAAAAGTCATCCTCACCTCGACGGTCTTGTGCTGGTCGATGCCAAGGTTGTGCATGAGACGAAGGACCTGCTCGCTATGTTCTCCCACGCTCTGCTGGTTGAGATGGGGCTTTGGTGATGGTACCTCCTGCACCATCCAGCGGTGCAGACGAATCTGGCTTAGGGCCAACCTCTTGGCCGGGTCAAGGACCAACATCCTCCGGATCAGATGTTCGCAGTCTGGGGACAGTTTTATCAATGACGATCCATTCATCCTAACTTTAACACTATTAACATAGCACAGTAGACTGAGTGATAATTAAAGTCTTAGCTTCCTTGCTGTATAGTAACCTTCTTACCCTCGGTCATGAAGTAAGGGATGCGGAAACGGCCTTCAAGGACCCTCTGTCTCAAAACAGGTAGGCTGGGACCATCAAACGGTAATGCACCACACACCAGCACATATAAGACTACCCCCATACTCTGCATAACACACACACACGCACAAATCTATCGCATCACTCATATTACTCATAATGCCGCCTTTTCACTGCAAAAAAAACCCTACATACCATGGTTGGAATTCTGTCAGTGGTGATAGTTTACATATTGCTTGCTAGTAGATACTGTGACTGGTCGCAGATGGGCTAAAAACTGATTTGTAGTTAGCTAGTTATGAAAAACCCTAGCTAGCTAGATTGCTACAAAAAATTTTGAATAGCTTTTCCCACTGATAACTTCTAAAATATGAGTTGAATTAAATGTGAATTGAATTTTTTTGGTAACTGGTCACATCCAGCCGAGTTGGACAAATTAAATTTTAATGAGATTTAAAATTTCATAGCTGCTCCCTGTAATCCTTGTGTGACTCTGCATTGAAGAGTTCTGTTTCCAGAAATCATCCAACATACTGGTGTTTTAACCATACTGAGGTGTCTAATTTTCAACATTAATTAGGAATCATGTTGTGTGGCCTGTGCATTAGGCATGCTGGAATGTCACAACTTAGATGAATAAGATTAAGATAAGATTCTCTTACCCAAATGTCTAGCTGTGGACCTTCATATTTCTGTCCTTCAAACACCTCAGGAGCAGCGTAAGGTGGACTGCCACACCATGTGGCTAGAGGCTGCCCTGGCTGGAAGAAGTTCCCAAAGCCAAAGTCTGCAGGTGAAGGTGAAGAATGTAAAATCTCATTGTTCACAATATTTTCTTCGATATACAGTATATTGCCAAAGGTTTTGGGACACCCCTCCAAATCACTGAATTCAAGGGTTGGCCTTGACCCCTTAGTTCCACTGAAAGGAACCCTTAATGCTTCAGCGAATCAAGTCATTTTGGACAATTTCATGCTCCTAACTTTGTGGGAACAGTTTGGGGATAGTCCCTTCCTGTTCCAGCATGACTGCACACCAGTACACAAAGCAAAGTCCATAAAGACATGGATGAGTGAGTTTGGTGTGGAGGAACTTGACTGGCCTGACCTCAACCCGATAGAACACCTTTTGGGATGAATTAGAGCAGAGACTGCGAGCCAGGCCTTCCCATCCAACATCAGTACCTGACCTCACAAATGTGCTTCTAGAGGAATGGTCAAAAATTCCCATAAACACACTCCTAAACTTTGTGGAAAGCGCTCCCAGAAGAGTTGAAGCTGTTATAGCTGCAAAGGACGGGCCAACTCCATATTACTTTCATGTGCATGTAAAGGCAGACACCCCAAAACTTTTGGCAATATAATATAACTCCAACTATCAGTTTGCTGGCCTAAATCTGTAGAATAAAAAAATGCAAGATTAGTTTTAATAAGATAGCTAGCCTGTGAGTAGTCCCTTTGGTTTTTTCCCCCTTACCGCCTACAATTTGAAGACAAACATTTCAATACTTAGTGGATGGCATTATAGACCTGGATTGTGTAAAATAATTATGTGATAAGAATTTAAAAAACGGACCTGCATGCTATCTAGGGCATATTCATTCCTCATGCTTATTGTTCCTGTGATAGGCCGCATCCCCCTGACCAGAGTAAAGCATTTAAATGAAGATGAAGATGAATGAACAAATGCTGAAAAGGTATAATATGGACATTATGCAATTATGTTGAGTTCCTGAAGCCAATTCAGAGCCTGCCTCTGTTATGTAACAAGTGAAGATGTGGGAGAGAGGAAGTAAAGGGCAGCCAAGTGAAAGTCAGTGGGGGGGATATTACTACTTGGAATAAGACCGCAAAGGTCACTGCACCCTGAGTCGACAAGTTTTATCTGCACTTAGGGCGCAGTGGTGTGAGAGAATACAGTGTGAAATAAACTGAATAAACCACCGGTGGAATGACTGGCTATTGAAGGCTATAAAATAATAATATAACTGATAAAACTGCGGTTGGGGCTGATAACCTTCATGACCTTATTCATATCTCTTCACGGGTATTGATGACTTTAAAAGTTGCTGTTTATGCAGAATAAGAATACAGAAATAGCTTCTTACTGCACTTTCAGTTTCAACTCTATCACAAGTATAAATCCAGGTTACAAAGTGAAGCTGAAATGATCATGTCTAGCCATGTCATAACATGATAAGATATGAATGTGTCAGTGAAGCTATTGTATGAATAAGTTTTTGAATAAGTTACATTACAAGCAATATATCCTTAAAACATCAAGGATTATACACTGGGGGTTTTTTAATATGTATATCAAGTGAGCAAGATAATATTGGCAGTTCTTACTGAGAGGTATTATGCGATTTGTTCTACATAGCATGTTCTAGGACGAGGTGATATCTGATGGGGAGATGGGGGATCGTGGGAGTATGGAAATCTACCAGATGCATGGGACCTGTGCCAAAGGTGTTTCAAAGCCACTGCTGTAACATACGCATATCTGCCAATGTGCAATCTCTGTAATGTGTAATCACTCACGTAAACCTGTAATCTCTGCACTATTTGATGCACAACCATTTACATGGAAAGAATATTATTTAGAAGTAGATCCAATCATGCCACCTTGCTCAAAAAATCTGCCAGTGCATGATGACTGATCTCAGAGCAGTCTTCTGGTTCCATATGATTTAGTCTAATCCGTTACCCGAGCTGCTTGGAAGTAAGTGTAATAACTCATTTCCTCCAGTCTTTTCTGTCTTTACATAAACTGCGAGATGCCTGGTGATTCACCAGTCTCTGTCGGTTTTACAGCCCCGGGTGTACGTGTGCGTGTGTTTGATGTCAGAGCATATTAGTTCATTCCTCGGTGCTACTGGCCTCGCTTCCACTTGACGTCACTGGGTAAATATGTTATCCCGGAGTGGCTGAGAGACTGACTGCACTGTGTGTGTGCTTATGTGTGTTATCTGGTTTGAACTGTGGAATGCCTGAAGGAAGCTGAAGGCTGGGTTTTGGTTTTAACAGATACTGCAGCAAGCAGACTACACCACAGAAACATCCAATAATAACACTTTATTAAGCCACAGCTAGTCACTCTAGGGGAGCTTCCTGGCAATGGCAATGGATAATGGTGGGAAACCACTTTATATCAATACACTTCTTTTAATTATTTACCAAAAATATCACTTTGTTCATTCTGTACTAATTGAATGAAGTCATTTGTGGACTCGCCTGCGATCTTGATGTTCATGTTTGCATCCAGCAGCAGGTTCTCAGCCTTCAGGTCTCGATGGACGATGCTGCGCTCGTGGCAGTACTCCACAGCTGACAGGATCTGCCAGAACTTTCTCCGTGCTTCTGCCTCACTCAAGCGCCCATGGCTAGCCAGGTAATCTGGAAATGCAGTCACAGAGACAGGTGTTATGGCATGCCAGTTGGAGTGGTGTTTCTTTTTAAAGCCAGACTGGCAAAATGTATTTGTGATGCGTGTTGCATTTGCTGAATATCTGATTTTAGACCCATAAAGGACCAAGAAAAAACTATTCAAGAGCACCTCCTGAGCACAGTGCTTCGTTTCAAGTCAATATGAGATCTATAGTGAAATAAATCATTCATTTTAAACATAATAGTATAAACCTATAAACAATTTCTGATGTGATTTCAGGTGACAGTCTGATGGCAACCAGGGTGCGAAGTTTTAATTTTCACCCAGTGCCACCTATGTGGTCACACGTTTGTCCGGTCAAACATCTGCTACACCTGACAGCTTTGGGGAATTTTATAATGTTCTTGCTGGGGAAGTTGATTATGTGCTTCATTAATGCTTTACACAGGCTTTGGTGGTGGACAGAGTTTAGAAGAATGTTCATTTTGATTTTCAGGCAAGATTACCTAAACCAGATTGGTAAATCCGCTGACAGACACCTGTATTATATAAGTATCTGATGACAAAACGTGGTTCTTATTGCACTTATCAGCCAAGTACAGAGCAGCTGGTCTGGATTATGAGGGGGTTTAGGCCCTGAGACTACAAGCAGCTTTGTGAAGTGTCACCTCGTACATACTGGACATACAGTAGAAGCTGGAAATTAGGTGACATTGATAGAGTGGGATGCCTGAGGCTCAAAACAAGTTTGTGGACATCGAGAAAAACTGGAGGGGGCGTCTAAATCCTAGTCGTCTTCACGTGATACAGGAATCCCTGAGGCTAAAGATACGTCGATTACAGGGCAACCCAAATCCATGCTTAGTCAAATCAAACAGTTCTGAAACCACTACCGGCTTATTTTTGGACTCTGACCTTATACTTGCCATTTCAGTTCCCTTTCGCTCGTGTTCTTCTCAGTGTGTCATATATAAGGCAAATGGTGAGTTAAAGCCTTGCTGGATAACCTTTTTTATCCCCTTCAGCTCTCACCTGCTGAAACATTACAAAACGTGGCTTTGATAATGATCTGCCCTCCTGGCGCCCTGTTCATAGGCAGGCTTATTGTGCTCGCGTTCGGGAAGTGTGCCAAGAGCATGCTTTTGCTTTGATGTTAGCACTGGTTCTAACATGACACACACTTGCGTTAAACCCTGAACCAGTACAAGACCACCAAGACCTTGATCTCTAGGTGTATTTTTCTTCGGTTTGGCGGTGAACTGGTTGGCTCTACTGTCTACCATTTGGTGGATAACGTCTCAACGTGATTTTGTTGTATTATATTGCAACAATCACCCTCTGACAGTGCTGTAAAATGAAAGCAACCTTTTACCCTCAAACAGTCTAGTGCCTTAATGTGCGAATCTGCTGACTAAGTCTAGGGTGAGAGTACACTTTGCATTTCAGTCTTTGGATGCCATGCCATCATGCCGGTTAGCATAGATGGCTAAGCAAAGAGTGAGAAGCCCAAAAGCATTGTCCCTTTTTCCATAATGGGTGCCACGGCTAATTAACGGAGATAAACAAACGGCATCTGTTCGGTGCCCATTATAATATCGAAAGACCTGTAGAAGGATCAACACCCAGCACAAGCAGATGGTGGAAGTGACTGCATGTACAGTCTGGTGCAGCTACAAAATTATGCACACGCAAACATGATAAAAGATTTCCAGGAATGTCTGAGCAGATTTTTGCAGAAGTGCTCACCGAAGATCTCTCCGTTTTTGGCATACTCAGTGACCAAGTAGAGCATGTTCTTGGTCTCCATGACCTGTTGGAAGGGAAGAAACACAACTTGTGTGAATAGAGTGCTTGGAGAAAAGAAATTAACTTCATTTCATGTCAGTGTCAAGGCAAAGATGACTCGTAATAAAAGAGTGCCGATCCTCAAGGAAACACCTCAGATGAATCTTCAGTTCATATTGTTATCGTAGCATGGAGTTTGTGAATGGGATCCTGACTGCAGATTCAATAAATCACTTTGAATTCCTAACACAATTTGCTGTATTGATATTGCAGTGGTTTGATCTGTTGCCATTTCAAAACAGTTGTATTACAATTTTAAATGTTTTGGGTCAATATCGCTTCAAAACAGTAATGCCTTATGAAGCCTGCATCGGGTCATGTCTCATATCCTAGCTTTAGTTTAACCTCTCGTAGCTAATAAACATATATGTACTGTTTTAAAAAAACAGCACATGGCCACAACTGGTGGCCAAGCAATACAAAAAGACATTCTGCACTAAGGCTCCTCAGTGGTATGTTGGAACTGTGACACTTTCAAAGCACAAATTCACAAACAAAACGAGAAATTTCACCAGAACAGCTTGGCATACAATCTACACATCTCTGGAACTGTACTGATATCAGAAACATGGTTGGTCCAAAGGATATTCCCTCAGTTTGTGTTTTGATGAAGATGGTGGAGAGCGCAGTCTAACACATTGCTCCAAAATCTCCCACAGAGATCTGAAATGTTAACAATCTTAAAGATTTTTTTGTTGTACAAATAAAAGAGAATCTATCATGATATCTCAGGAAGAAAGGGCATTGTGACAATCTATCAGAATAATGATATTAAATTGTCATATCCCCCAGCTGTAATAACCTTGTGGATGGAGTCAGTCTGGAATAGATCGCAGTCATCAGGATAGAAATGTTTCATCACAGTATAAAGGTGATCACTCACAGGAAATTTGTATAGATTTGCAGTGACACGTCCCTCTAAAGGAGACAAGTGGAGACAAACCATGCCAGCAAAATAAATACATGACCAACCCCCTCCCCCCCACTTCACATAACAGAGCTAACGTCTTTTATAGTCATTTGTCTCATTATATTGGTTGTGACTGCTAAGGCCTGCCCAAATTCCAAAATATTTGAACAAAAGACCTGTAAAAACCATGAATCCATCATAAGCCTCTTTGCAGGCTTAGAGACAGCAGGCTGCTTTCATCCGCAGCAGCAGCAGACTTTGCAGAGCCTTGTCGAAGAATGTAATGCGTTTTATGAAATCTTGATGAATCGCGCGATGACTGAATTGTAGCTGAACACAGATTTAACGAGGGTTAGCGCCGGACTTCCCGCAGCTACACGCTGCCGCTGAGACTCGCGGTATCCAGTCCTTATCAGTGTTATATAACTGAACAACACTAACCCTATAAGCAAACCAGCACAACAGCTGGACTCGCACTGCCTTTGGTTTCCCGGAAAGTGATTACGACTACTTATATAGACGTAATGCGTGCATAGCTGGTATGTCAGATAGTAACCTTTCATTTACTGTACATTTACATTTCTGGTGTTTGGCAGACACCCTTATCCAGAGTGACTTACATTTTATCTCATTTTTATACAATTAAGGTTGTATAAAGTGGCGGCTGGGTCGACCTGGGATTCAAGCTCACAACCTTCCACTCAGTAGTCCAATACCTTAACCACCAAGCTTAAACTTCAACTGTTTTTTTTTTCCTGAATTGTCTTTTTATGAATTTTTTCTCTTCCAATTTGGTAATTTGCTAATTACTACCCAGTCGTCATATCTCTCCTATCACATTAGAGCTGAGGGTGAAGCCAAACACATGCTTCCTCAGACACACATGATGCCAGCTATCTCTTCAAACTTCCACTCATGCTACGTCATGGATCAGCTAAACACTCTCAGAGGAACAATGTACACCGATCAGGCATAACATTATGACCACCTAATCCCAACAATATTGTGGTGGTCCCCCTTTTGCTGCCAAAACAGCCCTGACCCGTCATGCGCTGTGTATTCTGAGACCTTTCTAACAGAACCAGCATTAACTTCTTCAGCAATCTGAGCAACAGTAGCTCGTCTGTTGGATCGGATCACACGGGCCAGCCTTCTCTCCCCACGTGCATCAATGAGCCATGGCTGACCATTCACCACTGTTCCTTCCTTGGACCACTTTTGATAGATACTGACCACTGCAGACTGGGAACACCCCACAAGAGCTGCAGTTTTGGAGATGCTCTGATCCAGTGGTCTAGCCATCACAATTTGGCCCTTCGTCAAACTCGCTCAAATCCTTACACTTGTCCATTTTTCCTGCTTCTAACACATCAACTCTGAGGACAAAATGTTCACTTGCTGCCTAATATATCCCACCCACTAACAGGTGCCATGATGAGGAGATCATCAGTGTTACATCACCTCTCACTGTTCATAATGTTGTGCCTGATCGGTGTATATGAACTCACAAATGCCCATAATTTTATGACTGGGTAGGAGAAGCAGTTTCATCTTTCCCTTAAACGGAACCAATTTTGCTCCTTTGGAAGTCTTTTTTTTTTTTTTTTTTTACATAAAATAATTGTCACCTTAATGTGGTGTTCCTCCAAAAGCCATTGTTAGGCTGTTAACATAATGGACCATGCTGTGGCCTAATTGGGCAAATTTCTTCATATCATAAAACAAATGGGATGCTGAATCTCTGACTTCCAGTAATGATCCTGGTCTCTGCTAATGACATAACATTTGGAGAAAGAATCGAGAAAAGAAAAGAAAAGAAAAGAAAAGAAAAGAAAAGAAAAGAAAAGAAAAGAAAAGAAAAGAAAAGAAAAGAAAAGAAAAGAAAAGAAAAGAAAAGAAAAGAAAAGAAAAGAAAAGAAAAGAAAAGAAAAGAAAAGAAAAGAAAAGAAAAGAAAAGAAAAGAAAAAGGTAAATAAATATGAGAGCACATGACAATGAAGATCACGTTTTTGATCTTCCCTGGAGGTTGTTTCCCTGGACACATCTTTAATCGGCAATTTTACCCTGAAGTGCTTATGGGAAAATTAGAATTAGACACTGCTCTGAGTTTTTAACCTGGCGATTATCACTTCACATCTACTGTGGTATTCACCAGGTCTCGCTCCTTGTGACTTCTTTTCGTGTCCAAAATTAATAAAAAATGAGCCTGAAAAGGAAAAGGTTCACCACTGTGATTGAAATCCAAGACAAACTGCATGAGGCTATGGACAAGATGACCAAAGATGACTTTTGGATATATAATAATTACAGAGGAAAACAAATAAAACCTTTCGCACCTGGTAAAGCTTAATGATGTGCGGATGGTCCAGCAGCTTCATGATCTCCACCTCCCTGTAGATCTTCTCCAGGTTTGCAGCATCCAGCTGGGTCTTATCTATGATCTTTATGGCAACCTGCATTTTAATGCAGATGTTAATTACTATTATGGTGTTGGACATACACTTTACGTCTCATTTTGAGTTGTTCAGAATCTGGAAAGAACCATGTTATTTCTTTATTTAGACACATTATGGTCTAGTACTAATATAACTGACATGATTTATTTGACAAATTCTTTAAAGTAATTCTTCAAAAATACAAGACCACAGAATCACCAAGACAAACACACTATGTCCATAAAGAAAGACGTGAAGTAGTTCAGGGTGGTGTTTTGGGGTTTTTTTCTCCCCTGAGATTAAGAGATTTTGACGAAAGCATCATTCTCAAATATATCTTTCTAAGAAAGAACAATTACAGGATATGATTTTTTTTTTTTTTTAGTTTCTTTTTGAATTAATGTGTCCTAAAGCCATACAAATCTGTAAATGTAAATTTTATGGTGTCATTTTCACAGCAACATGCCATCATCCAGTGAAAAGTTCAGACCATACTACTCCCAACAAGGAATTAAACCTCCTGTTTTCTGCACAAAAACAGAGATGCGACTGAAACATGCATGGACATTTTATTTCCACGTCCAAGCTTGGTATCATGGCATGAAAATGGATCAGGCAACTGGACTGGACAATAAATCCAATTCAGTTTACACCAAAATTGACTGGACAAGTATTAAATAACTGCATCCCTAATGGTACCACTATTAACCCCTTATACAGTGTAGAACAAGACTGCTTTTAGAAGCTCTGATATACCACTAATGCAATATTTCCCAATACAGCTCTTCTGTCATTTCAATATTTTCCCAAAACCTGATAAAGCCATGATCTGATCTGGTAGACGCCCATATCCAGAGTGACTTACATTTTATCTCATTTTATTCAACTAAGCAATTGAGGGTTAATGACCTTGCTCAGGGCCAGGCTTGTTGGACCTGGGATTTGAACTCCTAACCTTCCACTCGTGAGTTAGCACATCCACCTGACCATTATTATCCAGAAATGCATGTATAAACTGCACCTGGATGTAATCCTGCTAAAAATCTCCTTAATGATGCCTCGTCCATCTCAGGTGTGTGAACGTAAGCTACAATTTTTGGCATGAAAAGAACGAGGCGGGGCTTCTTCTGAGGAACGCCAAAATCCTGATGAAACCCATTGTACTGAATACTGGAATGTACTGAAGTTTTCTCACATAAAGGAGCTACCCAGACATGGGGGCGGTGCCTCAGAAAGAGAGGTTTTCCTTAGAACGTCCTGTTGTGTTCTGATTTTTTTTCAGGCTCCACATGACTCATCTACTTTAGATATATACAGAGGTCTTTCTTTTCATGGTGCGCTCTCAGAAATAAAGGTACCAATAAAAAGGCACCTTTTTCCTTGTAGCTGTGGTGAAGCCAACGTTTCTAGCTTTATGTACCTGAGAAGGTGCGTGTAGTGTAGTGTTAACGAGCTTAACAATGAAATCATTTGGACTCTAAATGAATACACAAATATAGATAAGAACATGTGGCATGCATTTATTTTTTTTTTTTAAATAAACTTTCCCCCACACATTTGGCTGAGATTAGACGTCTACATCTGGACTGGGATCCTGTGGGCTGGACAAACAGTGACCAATAACATAAATCTGATACCAGTACAGCGACTGGCAACTGGTGGCAGACAGGGTGGTTTTAATTAAGCTATTGTTCGGAAATTGTCGATTCCTTCGAAAAAATATTGTGGCCAGGAACAAACAGGAATAATAATAAGAATAAGAATAATTTGTGCCCAGCAGAGTTTGGGCTCTAGTCTTCGACCAACTGTGAACTGGAGGCTGAGGAAATGTCAGAAGCAGAATTGACACACCATGCTGACCAGTTCTGACATTTGTACCTCTGTTTTCTTTTATAAAAAAAAAATTAAAGAAAGAATGAGAGAAAATCCCAATACAGAAACAGTTAAAGACATTGACTCTAGTCCAATTATGCGCCTTAAATTATTTTTAAAGGTATGCGACTTAAGATCTACTCTATATTTATGGCAAATATATATATATATATATATATATATATATATATATATATATAAAATATGCACAAAAGATATATTAAAAGATGAATAAAAGATGAACCCAGGCAACAAGGAAAAGTCCAGTTAGGAACATCTTCGGTACATTTCTGAGATTATATAAAAGACGATAAAATAGCGCAAATCTGTCGGTTTGTTTGTGTATTATTATTATTATTATTATTATTATTATTATTATTATTATTATTATTATTATTATATGGTCGAAAATCTGGACAGCTGTCGCCCTCCCTGTCCTGCAGAAAGCCCAGATTGTGTGGTCAGTTTATTTCTTTGTGTGCTCTCAGAGTTTGCTACTTGTTAGAGTTTTTTCCACTCACACACCTCCGACTTGGTGATCCGGTGTCTCGCCAGCTTCACCACGGCGAAGTTCCCTTTCCCCAAAGTGCGCTCGATGTCGTAAAATCCGACCCGAACCGGTGCCCGTTGGCAGGGTTTCCGCTCCAGCTCGGCCATGGCCGTTGCTTTTAACGAAGACGCGGGCAGCGCGCGCGCGCACCTGTGCGTTCAACGGACGGAAAGGTAGAGGTAGTGACCGGCTTAATGATTTAAAAAATA
Organism: Hemibagrus wyckioides; assembly: GCF_019097595.1. NCBI lineage: Eukaryota > Metazoa > Chordata > Actinopteri > Siluriformes > Bagridae > Hemibagrus > Hemibagrus wyckioides. Next base: position 6,533,045 of record NC_080737.1, read on the forward strand.
TATGTATATATATATATATATATATATACATATATATATACATAAAATTATTTCAGACGCCCATGCTAACTTAAGCGCCGCGCCCGGTTTCGGTTCGGTTCCTTCACATGGTTTCCGGTCCGTTGCCCGTTAGCGGGTCCCGCTCGCCCGCGAAACGGTTGGCTCACGCGCTCGGCGCGAAGCACGCTGTCTCTGGCGCTCCGCATGCGGTGACGTCAGTGCGAGAGATGGGTGGGGGGGGCGTAGGGGAGGGGGTAGAGTAGGCGTGGTCTGTACGGTCCACAGTCCGTAACCAAGGCAACCTTATCCGCTTCGTACGTCAATCAGTGCCTGCAGCGCGCGCACTAAAGCTCCATTTTTTTCGCCTGGGCTATTTTCCAGCTTGGATATATATCTATATATTATTATACGACTCAAACATGCAGAGTCAGGATTACTGGACTAGATCTCAACTCTGATCTCATCTCTGAGTCTTCATGCAGATTTAATGAATCAATAAATAAATAAATAAAAAATCCCCCAAATGGAATTTATCCCGTCCTATACATAGACACCCCTTAAAGTGCCCTTACCACTATTTTGCCACCCCACCTCAAAGAACCTGGATCTGCCAGTGAGACTGTCTCATTAACACATGCTGATGTTGCTAAGCGTAATTCCAAAAACAACAGCCACCAGTTAGTCATCATTCAGCAGTGTTCACTCACTGCAGTCTCTGCATTCATGATTAACCCGAGCTGTAACTGCTGATCATATTTACCATTCTCCATATACCTACTTACACTAAAAACATTAGCTTTATAAATAGTAATTAGCACGCATTATCATGTGTCATCAGTAGAAGTGAGCCTAAAAGTTCTATTTGAGCTCACGCGATTGTATGGGAATGTAATGTGTAATATATCTCCACCTGCTGGTTAGTGGTGGTATTGCTCCACACATCCTCATTCTAATGGTTTAATTACTGTGCACATCCGTATAACACAGAAAACACACATTTCTCACCGCTTTCCACTCTTTACTGTGTGTGTGTGTGTGTGTGTGTGTGTAAACCACATACTTCGTTTGAAAGGCTGTTAAACGCAGCCTTTGTTTTCAAAAATAAATCTGACCGTCCTACACGTGAAACATTCACTTGGAAGATAAATTATTAATAAATAAATAGTGTGGAAAAAAAACTGGTGGCTTTTCAGGTATCTCCTGCACCAATTCCTCCCTAATTTGTTCTTAGCCACCAGGAATCTCTCACAATCACACTACAACTACCAAGATACACTATATTGCCAAAAGTTTTGGGACACCCCTACAAATAATTGAATTCAGGTGTTGTTTTTCACAGATTGGACTCGGCCCTTTAGTTCCAGTGAAATAAACTCTTAATGCTTCAGCATACCGAGACATTTTGGACAATTTCATACTCCCAACATTGTGGGAACAATTTGGGGATGGCCACTAACCCTGGCTCACAGTCTGCACTCTAATTCATCCCAAAGGTGTTCTATCAGGTTGAGGTCAGGACCCTGTGAAGTTCCTCCACACTCAACCATGTCTTTATAAACCTTGCTTTGTGTACTGGGGCACAATCATGGTGGAACAGGAAGCGGCCATCCCCAAACTGTTCCCACAAAGTTGGGAGCATGAAATTGTCCAAAATGTCTTGGTATGCTGAAGCATTAAAGAGTTCCTTTCACTAGAACTAAGGGGCCCAAGCCCAACAGCTGAATTCCATGATTTGGAGGGGTGTCCCAAGACCTTTGGCAATATAGTGTACTTCCTTTGAGACACATGAAGCCAGCTAGATGTATCTAATTGGAGTGTTGTTTGTGTTGTGTAAGACACAAGGTAAAGCTCTGTCTGCCCTCTTCCACATACATGAGCTCATGGATTCCTATGATTGGCTACTGCTGCTATGATTGGTAGTGAGAAAGAGAGAGACAAAGAAAGTGTGCCCCTCCCAACCAGAAAGCATCATTTAGGAGCCTGTTTTAAATCAAGAACAGAAGACATGAGCAATGCCAAGGGCACACAGTAGACAACAACTTAAGTGCATCCATAAATGTGAAAAAGGAAACAATCTGATGTGAAACCACATGTCAAAATAAAGTCGAACAAGAAACACAATAGCACTATTGTAGGACAAATCATTCATCAAAACACTAGTTCAAGGAACATCATTAAAACAATTACAAAAACATGTAAAACGTCAATGGACAGAAAAAGGCAAGACATTTATTTAGATCCGGTTTCAGGCCTACAAGTCAGCATCGTAAGATCACCCTTTAATGCCTTTTAAGGCCAAAGCTGAGAATATGCAATATGAAGGAAAGCAGCATAACTGGGCCATGCAAACCCGACAGGATGAGGCACAAGCAGATACAGAACAAATTTACGCACAAAGTAGAAGTCACATTACATTGATGTGATGGAAGAGCTTCCACTTGTTTCTCTAGGAGACATGTAAACCAATCCAGACAAAAAAAAGACAGACAGTACATATATTTTATAATGCATAACATTAAAAAGTCAATAAAAGTCCAGTTTCCACAAGCAAATCAGAGGAAATATGTATTTCTCAAGCAAATCTGTGTCATTTTTCATGTGTAAACAGTCATTCCATGCGAGTACAAGGGTGCACACTTGAGCAAGTGTATTAATTTTCTGATATGTCTTTGTATTTCCACAGACAGGGAGCTGATCACTATCTTAGATGATCTAAGACTCGGAGCCTTTTTTGTTTTCGCCTGCCATAGGAGACTAAATCAGAAATAATTCTCAACCGCTTACAAGATGACAAGCTCGCTGCTGTTTGTCATCTCAGTGCCCATTTACATGGACAAAAGAAATCAGTCCTACTCAAATGTCTGAGGACATGCGAGATCTGAGACGTCCCAAATATTCTGTTAGTCTGTCAGAGTCTTGTTCAGTAGCTGTAGAGCTCGTTATCCAGCCAGCTGTGTTCTCTGTTGTACCTGGTGCTGGAACGGTTCTGGTAGGAGTCGTAGATGTCATTGGTGACGAAGCCACTCTCTGTGCTGGCCAGTGTGACGAAGCCACTCTCGGTGTCATGGCCTCCCAGGTTGTCATACTCGTCAGTCGGTGTGTCTGGAGAGGAGCCCAGGAAGGAGGTGTTCTTGGTGTGAGGCCGGGTGTCACTCAGGTCGATCTCATGTTGCCTTCGGATCACGTTGTACACATCTGGACTCGGGCTGTTACATCGCTCTCCTGGGGCCCAGGTTCCATGCTTATCTACTGGAGTCTCTGTTTGCTTTCTTCGCCTAAAGAGAAGGAATGAATGCGATGTCAACACGCACCATACATATACTGTATATATACAGTCATGTGAAAAAATGGAATATTCAATTCTTTATTAAGAAATGTCAACATGTCAATTTCTGATCTTGTTTTAATTTGTACCTGTTTGATGAAAGTGATGTAGTTGCATGTAAACAACAAAATATCACTTTGTTTTCACTTTTCATTAAATAAAAGAAATCAACAAAAATGAGTATTTCATCTGCGGAAAAAGTTAGAATACCCAATGGAACACCCTGTGCCCTAATAGCTAGTGTTTTCCCCCATGGGTTGAAATAACCTCAATAAGACGTTTATTATAGCCATCTACCAGTTTCTGACATCGACTGGAAAAAGTTTCCCCCACTCCTCAATGCAGAATTCTTTGTTTGGGGGGTTTACTGCATGCACAGTCCATTTCAAATCACCCCACAGGATCTCAGTAGGATTAAGATCTGGGATTTGACTTGGCCATTACATGTTCCTCAAATGCCTTCTGATACAATGAAGAATTCATCATGGATTCTATGATGGTGAGCTGACCAGGTCCTGCTACAGCAAAGCATCCCCAAACCATAACACTTCCACCTCCATGTTTCGTAGTTGCTATGAGGTTCATTTCCTGAAATGCTGCATTAGGTTTACGCCAAACATGCCCTGTTATGGTGTCCAAATAATTCAATTTTAAACTCAATTTTAAACATCTGTCTGAGGCACATAATTCCAGAAGTCTTGGCCTTTGTCTCTGTGTTCTTTGGGAAAGTCTTGCCCTTGTGTGTTTTAGACAGCAAAGATTTCCTTCTTGCACAACTCCCAAAGTAGTTAAAGTTGTGTAGTCTCTTTCTGACTGTAGATTCATACACTTTGACATAAACTTTAGCAAAAGCTTGCTGTAGATCCCGTGATGATATTTTAGGGTTTTTGGAGACATTTTTAAGCATCTTGCGGTCTGCTCTTGGGATGAATTTGCTTGGATGCCCTGACCTGGCCATGTTGGCAGTTGTTTTAAATATTCTCCACTTGTAAATGATCTTCTGGACAGTGGAATGGCTGATTACAAATTCTTTTCGGATCTTTTTATATCCCTTACCAGACTCCTAAGCATCAACAGTCGCCCTTCTGAAGGCCTCAGAGAGCTCTTTGGATCTCACCATGGTGATACCTCTCACTTCAACAATTAAGACCAAACCATGCTTTTCAAATGTCTGAGGTTTAAATAAGGCAAGCCTCCTTCAAAATGCTCTGGAACAATGTTCTGATCATTTGCACCTGATGTGATTCACCTGTAGGTCATTTTATCCATTTTAAGCACAAATAAATGTGGGGGTGTCTTTACGTTTTCCTCACAAAAATTTGGATCTTTTAAAATTACATTTCACAGCTTGCATTAAAAGAAAGGATTGGTTTTATTTGTTTAGTTATGTTCCTTGAATCTTTCAATATTGTTAAAATGAAGATAAAATGCCCATATGTAGGGCATAGGGACCAAACACACACTATGTCACCTGGACTTTATTTCTTTACTGAATGTATAACAAAATATCATTAATTTATTTTGCATTCTATTTATACAGCAATAATTACATATACAATGTATGGCCAAAAGTATATAGACACCTGACCATAACACTCACAGGCACATTTTAAATCCATGTGCATTAACATCTACTGCACAGGGGTCATGCCGGAACAGGTTTAATGGCAGTGAAAGGAAATCTTAATTCTACAACAGTTTGAAGAAGGTCAGGTGTCCACAAACTTCTGACTGTATAGAGTATTCCTGCTACCATTCTTAAATCATTCTTAGAACTGCTTCCAGAAGTAAGTGTACCTAACAGAGCCACGGAGTGTATGCTTATCTTTCTGTTTCATACCTTTTAGCGAACAGCTTGAAGCAGAAAACGCCATTTGCTACGATCAGGAGCAGCAGTAGAGGTATCGTAGGGAGTATAATGTAAACGATGTTCGTTACGTTATCTGGAAAACATCAAGCGAGACGTAATGTAACAGTTTAGCACAGTCTCATTCTGGTTTACGGTTCAAATTAATAATTGACCAGTTTTAATAATCTTCTTGAGGGTTTTGTCAGTCGTATGTATTTATTTATTTGCATTAAAAAATTCACTTAATCACTAATTAACATCAGAAACATTAGAAATCAGGCACAGATTTTTCGGTTGAATGAACACAGCCATTTTAAAGGTTGCTTTTTGTCTGAAGGCATACAATATTATGAATGGAATAAACCGTTTGTGGATAATGTCGTGGAAATTCTGTACGTCAAAGACAAATTGATGACAGCTATAAGATCCTGTAATCAGAGCTCCTGTTATAGGAATGTAATTAACACCTTCTGACCAATCAGAAATGAGAATACAACATGGTGAGGTTTGCAGATCACTGCTGCTACATCTACACTTTTACACCATCATCTGAGATTAATGTTCATTACTTATTGAAACATTTATTCTACCCTGGTGGTCTACCTGTAGGTTGAACAACCACACCGCTCGTCCCATCATTGTGCACCGTCGATGATGGCTTCCTGGCTGCCTCTGTCGTCATCGTCGTTCTTGTCGTAAAAACGTCTGAAACGAGAACAAAATAAATTACTTTGGAAACGAGGATCTAAAGGTGAAAGCAATGTGTAAAATCTAAAAGGTGTAGAAAGCTACACGAGTGAGCGATTCTTTATAAATAACAGAACCCGGGAAAAAACTTGTTGAGTTGCCAGATTGGGCTGCTTTCTGCCCGCTTAGGCTGTTTGTAATCAAATGAAACTTGGAACAATGCCATTCTTTTCATTAGAATTGGCATACAGGTTCAGCTGGCTTGTAGTGAAATGGCCAACCCTAGACGAGTGAAATTGTATAACGGGATCAAATCTGACAAATAAATCAGATATGAAAAATCAATCTAACTTTAATCTGTTAATCAAAGAACATCTGATATCCCTGGTCCAGTTTCGGAAGCTCAATAGTGTTGAATTTGCTTTCTACACACTTCTGAACACAAATGTTGTACATCAGTGCAACACGTACTCACTGGAATATTAAAAAAAAAAATGGGATCATGGGATCGCTGGAATAAGTAGGCAATAATGAAACCGTGTCAGACGGCCACGAGACAGTAGAACAAAATACACAGAGCAGTGAACACACAGTACAATATCCTTGTTATAACTTCTAATATTGTGCAAAAAAACTAATTTCATTTAAATTACAGCAGGTATGAGCTAAATAAAGCATGTAATATGCTTTATTTATGTAATAAAGCAAAAATAACACAAATAGTATGTGCCAGTAGATGCTACAGCATAGATCGATGTTTGGTAGAATGTATTAGAATTAGAAACTAAGATGTTTTTACTGTTTTCTCAGAAACGGTTCATATTGTGGTTGCTAAATAGTTGCAAGTCATGAGTTCACGGTTTTATAACCTACTCACTAGCTTGCTAAAAAACTAATCATGGGTTAGCAAAGAAAATACTCCATATAAGCAGTCGAGATATTTTAGTACAATGACCGAAATGTTAGATTCGTCTGCCAACAAAACAGTTTCAAACAGGCATCCATCTGGCTGGACGACTTAATTACAGTAAACTGTCCGGTCTGTTATATGTTTAATCATTTAGACGGTTGTTGCGAAATGAATCTGAATACGTTATCTGTGTGTGTGTTGTTTGGAGCAGTAGGAGTGAAGTGAAGCTCTGTTTCACATTAGTGATCAGTAGATCAGAATTTCTTCTGCTCTATCTGTTATGAATGTCACGTATGATGGATGGAGTTAGGGTGTGTGTGTGTGTGTGTGTGTGCGTGTGTGTGTGTGTTTTGTTCCCTTCCGCCCACTCAGTCTGCCGAACGCGCTTTTCATGGGGGCGGAATAATGTCATAATAGCAAAATCAGTGAATCGATGTAATGCAGTCAGGAGCCATGTCAGAGATATAAACGCCGGATCTGATTGGAACACGTCCGGATTTTCTCTCGTGTAGCATTCCTTCAACACCACCTGGGATCATATATTCTCTACATACATTCACACTACAGCGCCATTAATTTACTGAATCTGAATAGCCAGGATGTCGATTCATTTATTTAACATTTATGGAAGGAGTCTCCAGGGTCAGCGGTATAAGTTTTAATAATTATAAGTTAGCTATAATATAAGTAAAAACAGGAACTGACTTGTTTTGGGTATTGCATGCAAATTTATCGAAGAATTAATTGTTCTATAGTACAGTGGAACCACGGCATACAAATTTAATTCATTCTGGAGGCGAGTTCTTAAGGTGAAAATTTATAAGAGAGGGTATTCGTATGCTGAGGTTCCACTGCATCACCCTATTGCTCGTTAATATTTATAACTTGGGCAAATTGTTGTGGTTTAAATAACAGGCCACAAGATGGATACCAAAGGGGTGAAATATCCATAATATCCCCATAACCCTAATTCAGGAGAAATGTAACCTTCACTTAAAAACAAAACAACAAAACCAGGCCCTTACTGGCTTATAACCCACACTGAATTCTCTCACCTTTGGTATACTTGCAGATGAAATTGTTCTTCGTCTCACAGTTGTCGTCATTCCACTGGAACATGTAGCTGTTTCCCTCATCTGAAGAAGCTGATGGTTGGTGGTACATCACCACACACACCTCGTAACCACAGGACGGCTCGTCTGTGTGCCAGTTCCTGTTCATATCCATGGAAAATGCAAAAAAAAATCTGTTTTTCACCTCAAGGTCAGGAATCACAGGAATCTTTAAGCTTTAAGTATGCAGTACAGGGCAATTAGTGCTCTCCTCCAAGCATGTTTATTTATTTCAGCTACAGTAACTTTAGCCTTTATTTGTCAAATATACGTAACTGCACAGTGAATTTTTTTTTTTTTTTTTTGCATATCCCATCCTTGGAGGGTTGGGGTCAGAGTGGCAGTTCAGTAGTGCTGGGTGGTGAACCCTGGAATTTTCCGGTCAACAACCCAGAGACTTAACCACTTGAGCCACCACTGCCCCAATATTATAGGCAGATAAATATCTAGGCAATATCTCATGTTATGAAACAATATCTCATTATGAAATAGATTCAGAGGAAGTACAAGATGAACACAAAAGAACACATGAAATAATTGCAGCATATAAATTAAGACCTCTAATTCGAATTCCACTCCATAAATAAATAAATAAACCCCAAATTAAATGGTACTACATAATGCTAGAGATCAGCAGAGCTATGTTTTCTAATACTGTTATAAATAATGGAATATGCAATACAAGGAAACTCATCGCTTCAGACCTGAAATTTGATCGGCTGCCATCCAGCCAGTAGTACTGAGACTCGCAGTCGACGCTGCTCTCCTCATAGTTCGGATCTCTGCGTAGACCGATCCAAAAGTCACCATCTGAAGCTTTCAGCTCATGAATAAATCCCTCAATGAGACTCTGCTCAGCCGCTGACTCGATGCTGAGCAGGTCTCCTCCGTCGCTCCGGCATGCCCGCTGGGCCTCCTCGAAGTTTAGCTTGCGCCAGCCGTCCTCGAAGTAGCCGATTTTGTAACAGGGCTTGTTGGTGCCCCGCTTGCATATATGTTGGCCTTTTGGGGGAGGAGTGAAACAAGATTAGGTGCATGATGGTGTAACTAAAGGAATGCGGCATGTTACCCAAATGCTTATTCTATAATATGTTTAGCAGTACTATTATTAAAGTAAAGATATTTCTTGTAAGATATTAAAGAATAGAGGGTTATCATTCATTTTTGTTTTCATGAAATTGAATAAAAATCCATCTTTGTTCACATTTGTAATTTATATGGATTAATCATGAACATTTTTGTCCTTAAAACTAGCAATTTGGTTTTACAAAATGTTTTACGTAAGGATCGACTATTAAGACTAAAGCATTAGACCGAATACTTCTTCAGACTTCTTCTGAAAAGTACTAGGGTAGAATTATACCCCCAAATTAGTTCAACATTTCAATCAAAGAACTACGATCTCATCCCTGTAAAGTCCAAACATCTCATGCTAAACATTTTTTCCTCATTACCAAAGAGGCCCCTTTTCGGTACCTACTATGACCCAGCTCCTAATTAGACCAGTATCCTGCAAGGTTTTGACCATGAAATCTATGTCCCATCCCACATACCGCATACTAAAGTGCACATAAACCCGTCGTTTCCATGTCCTATTTAGTTCACTAGTTCAATTTGCAATGTCGTCTCGTTAAAACATCTATAGCATGCACTACGCCACCTGTCGGGTTTACAGGCAGTAAAGGAAAGAAAGTAAAGAAATGCTTTAATCATGATCAAAAGAAGCCTAGAAAGGAAACGAGTACAAAGAGGATGCGGATATTATAAAAAGTCCATAGGGGACGTGAAGTGAAATAGCGCTTAGTGTTGCAGAAAAGGTAGACTTAGTGGCACTGAAATGTCTAAAAATATTTTTTGTTGTAGGCCACTGATGTGGATCAGACCTCCCTGATTCATCCTGACGTTTTCTCTACTTCTGTTTGGAGCTTATGGATGGTCCCTAAAGATTTGTGCTTCACAGAAACCGTCTCATCCTTGCTTAATAAATCATATTTAGATAGAGTAGACTGTCTAATGTGCATACACTGATCAGACTTAGCATTATGAGCAGTGAGAGGTGAAGTGAATAAGACTGATGATCTCCTCGTCATGGCACCTGTTAGTGGGTGGGATATATTAGGCAGCAAGTGAACATTTTATCCTCAAAGTTGATGTGTTAGAAGCAGGAAAAATGGACAAGCGTAAGGATGTGAGCGAGTTTGATGAAGGGCCAAATTGTGATGGCTAGACCACTGGATCAGAGCATCTCCAAAACTGCAGCTCTTGTGGGGTGTTCCCGGTCTGCAGTGGTCAGTATCTATCAAAAGTGGTCCAGTGGTGAACCGGTGACAGGGTCATGGGCGGTTAAGGCTCACTGATGCACATGGGGAGAGAAGGCTGGCACGTGTGATCCGATCCAACAGACGAGCTACTGATGCTCAAACTGCTGAAGAAGTTAATGCTGGTTCTGATAGAAAGGGGTCAGAATACACAGTGTATGATGAATCAGGGCTGTTTTGGCAGCAAAAGAGGGACTAACACAATATTAGGCAGGTGGTCATAATGTTATGCCTGATCAGTGTATAATTGTCTTATTCACAATATACTCATACTGACCATCATTTTCAACCCACCATACAGTTTGTCTACACTTGGATTCTGAAAGGGTTTTTAATCATGTTATTCGGCGTCCACCAGAAAAGGATCGGTTCCCAGTGAATTTGTTTCCTCTTAAAGTTTCTTCCTCAGCTCATCGCAGAGAGATTTTCAGTACTGATCTCAATCCACGCCCGGATTTCTATCAAGCTGATCTGTCCCTTATTAAAAAAAATGTAAATGTATGTAACATTTACTGGATTACAAAATGACACAAGTATGATACCTTCAGCCAGTTAAGATGACATCTTATTGATTTCTGCATATCTTAAATTGAGTGTCAGAAATGATCTGGAATGAACTTGCTATAAACTTGCTATGACATCAAAGCACATGTTAGTCAAAATGTTTCTAAGCATCTAAGGATTGTCATGCCATCTAAAACCGGAAACCAACAGAAACAACCAGAAATCAAGATTTACACACATTAAATCAGGAAATCATTTTTTTTAATGCGAAATCGCGCACTTACCACTCAGCACTCTGGATGCTGAAGCCGGTACACTGAGCATCAGCGCTGAAAAAGCCAAAACTCTCCTTACATCCATTTTTCCCCTTTCAGGCTTCCATTACAGAACAAAATGCGTGTTTTACAGTAAAACGGACAATCCTCAGCCTGAGCGAGGTGTGTGTGTGTGTGTGTGTGTGTGTGTGTGTGGGACCGTATGCTGTCTCCACACACTGCACGCAGGAAAGACAGGGAGGAGTGTGTGAGAGGTTTTTGGTCTCGCGAGCGCGTTAATTAGCTTCAGATTAATTCAATTAGCCTGCTGCTGGTGGGCGGAGTCTCTTTTATCTCTTCAAGCATACGCATTATTGTCAGAAATTATATATATATATATATATATGATAATTGGCAGTGGAAGGATGCAAGTATATAAATTAGATATTTATAACTATATTTGGCAAGCACTCTTAGAACTGTTACGTTAGAAACAAACAAACAAACAAACATTTTGGGTCAATTTGAATAGCCAATTCGAGTTTGAATTAATTGATTGAATTGACCCATTACTTGTTTTTTTAGACCCAATTTGTTGGTAAAAATGACAACATTGCTAGACTGCTGTTAATCCGAGATGTTATAAACAAAACGTGAGATAGATATATATATATATATATATTAACTAGAAGCTAACGTTAATATTTATGTAGCAGCCTTTGGTATATTAATATGAACTTTTTTTTTTCAATTCAATTTTATTTGTATAGCGCTTTTAACAAAGAGCATTGTCTCAAAGCAGCTTCCTTTACATAGCTTCCTGTATATTCCTATACAGAAAAGTCAAATGGACACACACTATATTGCCAAAGGTTTTCGGACGTCTGCCTTTACATGCACATGAATGTAAAATGGAGTTGGTCCACCCTTTGCAGCTATAACAGTTTACTCTTCTGGGAAGGCTTTCCACAAGGTTTAGGAGTGTGTTCATGGGCATTCTTGACCATTCCTCTAGAAATGCATTCGTGAGGTCAGGAACTGATGTTGGATGAGAAGGTCTGGCTCACAGTCTCCACTCTAATTCATCCCAAAGATGTTCTATGGGGTTGAGGTCAGGACTCTGTACAGGTCAGTCAAGTTCCTCCACAACAAACTCGCTCGTCCATGTCTTTATGGACCTTGCTTTGGTCACTGGTGTGCAGTCATGTTGGAACAGGAAGGGGTCATCCCCAAACTGTTCCCACAAAGTTGGGAGCATGAAATTGTCCAAAATGTCTTGGTATGCTGAAACACCCGAATTCAATGATTTGGAGGGGTGTCCCAAAACTTTTGGCAGTATAGTGTACAGTGAAATTTATGTGCTTTAAAAGAACTTCACACTGGACTTTTCACTTTTTTCTGCTTTACACAAGAAGTGGACAGGAAAGGTTTAATACAAAGTACCATTCATATTCATATATTCTTCAAACAAAATAATAGTATTAGGTTTCCAAAGGCTGGTGGCACACTTTATACAAGTTCTCGGACTTCCTTTATGTCTTGATCCAGAACCTCGAGAGGAGTCTTGCAAGAAAACCTGCAGAGACACAGCATAATAGATCAGAATCAGCAAATGATATGAAATAGAAATGAAATTATATACTACACATGCTTCAAAATGCTTAGTTATTTGTCACTGATACTGTTTTATCTCCGAGCTGTACTCTTCTTTATTGCTGGAGTGGTACTATATTTTGTATTGTTTAATCCTATATCTGTTTATAGAGAAGATTCATGTACCTTTAGTTTAGTTAGATTTAAGAGTAATGCTTTAAAGCTACATGGGTGGTCCCATTTTGTACCTTTAATTATTTTTAAAGACAAACTATATTCACATTTCCAAGAAACAAAAGGTACAAAAGATGCACAATTAATGATCATGCCCCAGAGAAAAGTAAAAGTACAGACTGGTACCTTTATTGGTACCATTTATATACAGTTCAAATACCAATAAACAGAAGACAGTGAGGTCAAACCCAGCGCTAAGGATGTCATGCTGTTCACATTTTTGCCAGCCGATTCATGGATTAATTGACTAACTCGTAGTGTAATTAGCGAGCACTTAATGTGCCGGGTTACATCAGGAATCGTTTACCATTTGAAAGAAAAACCTGCAGAAATTGTGCTTCAAATGTCTTAAATCATCACAAACTATTAGTGTTTTATTAAAAGTGAGGTATATTTGTGCAATGTATGTTTATGTGGCTTATTTCTTAACATCAGGTTTAAAAAGGATACAGCACACACACACACATTCTCTTTTCCTGTAACAGTAAAGTTGTGTAATACCTCTCTCAAGAATTAAAAGGGAGTATTATTTGTTTGCCTTGTTTTTAATTTGAAGGAATTTATGGCAGCAGCATCAGCGAAACAGCTTCCCCTCCCACAGCAGTAAATCCTCTACTCCCTGTCGGGTTACTGCCTCTGCGTCCACACAAGTCGATGCAGGGCTCTATCGCGCACCATGCTTCTTATAGTAAGCAGTTTAAACCTAGATATTTCACTAAACTAATTTATCGTTTGACAGCACGGATGTTCATTTGTACCTCTCATTCAGCTCAGCTCTACTTGGCTTGTGCACACGGGATACCATTTCTTTCTGTGGAAGAACACACAGTTAACAGTTTATGATCACGATGCTATCAATTACTAAGAAGTTTTAAATGAGATATTTGATCAGTATCGCATACAAATAGGTTACGATGGTATTCATAGGATAATGTGTCGCACAACAAGGAAATAAGGGACCTGTATCTGTAATTTGCAGATTAGAGAAATACAGTAGCTGGTGTGATTATGATTAAGATAACTAATACATCAAAATAACATCAACAGACATTCCACTGTAGTAACCTAGTTACATGAGAGCAATATAAGGGTCAAATTGAAATACATACTGAGGCTGAAAGAATTAAAAAATATGTGAAATGTCTGCACAGGGCTGTTTTAATGCACATTTTCCTCAAGCAGTGATGTCAGATAGAACTGGTTATGATTAATCATGATTGGTAAAACAGCTTAACCACATAATCATCATCATTTTCACCAAGAGACGTGCGAGTCCATAATGAGCCGCTTTCCAGGCCAGTCCAATCTTCCTGTTCATCTGCAGGGCTTGGACAGTGGCTAAAATGCTGAGGCTTTGAGGAAAAAGTGCTGATAAGAGAGACAGGGCACTCTAATGGATAGGAGAGAAATAAAACACTTGGCTGTCTACAAGAATCCTCTTCTGCCCAAATCCGCAAAGGGTTGTAATGATGAATTGCCTATTGGACGATTTGCATGGACGTATCGGCTGATGAAGAGAAAATGAAGCAGCAGTATGGTTTTTATAAGGGAGATTGACACGTGGTGCCTACCTTAATCCGATCTTCTCTCTGCTTCTTCAACAGGGCCATGATCTCGTCACGCTTTTTGGCCTATGGGAAAAAGACACAAGAGGCTGATGCGTGAAGAAAGCAAGCTGTGATGTTAGAGAACTAACCAGCTTTGTCTCCACCAGTAGTAATCTATGCACGTTATGGCCACGAGGCTGAGAATGCAGCAGCCAGCTGGCAAGAGAAACTGCAACTACTAAACAAGCCTCATAACTCTGATTTAACACTCCCGCTTCGTGGCTACATGGCTGGCTGGTAATTAACGTCATTTGATTGATTTCATTCTGAATATGGTCTCGTTAGCCATTCATCAAGCAGACATCGTTTAAGAGCAGGTTAGTCAGTTACAGTAATGTAATGCAATATGATTATTATCATTAGCGATAAACATTACTCATGCCATGTTCCTGCAAAAGCACTCAAAGTGAAATCAGAAGCAGTTTCTCTCCAAAAAATATATCCATTTCTGTGGATGCTGCACTGAACAGAATATTTTTGATTCAATGTCAAGCTGAGTATCAAGCACATGATGGAAAATCCTATATTTATTTCTTCTAAAAACAGTCATTTCTCTCCAGTTGTCAGCTTTGGAAAAAAAAAAAAAAAAAAACTTTTTCTTGGGAAGAAAAGCCAATTACTAAATAGGAATTGTATGAAAATTATCAGGTCTCTGGTGGACTATGAATCCATCAGCTTTCAGTTCAAGAGGTCTCAGTAGCCTGTGGAGAGATAAGAGGGTATTGTGACCGGGGTGGAAATAAAAAAGATGAGTGAGTGAGTAACATGCCTGTGAGTCACTGGAGAACGATAACGGTAGGATTCTGTCATTTGTTTGGGTGCATGTATTGACTTTTCAGGTTAAACCAAAGAACTTGATTAAAGAGAAACATCACCATCATGATAATACTGTTTGGTTTATATTTGCAGCGCTTCAGGCTGATAAAGTGTCAAAATTGAAAATTAGAAACATGACTGAAAGGTAAATTATTACATATATATGTAATATAACTGTTACACACTTTTATTCATCAGAAATCTTGATTCAGATTCATCAGAAAGAATTTATTTACACTAGTTTGGCTGTAAAGCAAATCACAGGTTTATGTTACAGTATTTCACAATGGCTTGTGAATTTACATTGAATACAAAGCTTTCAGCTGTTTATTAATCAGTTATAGAAAGGAGTGTCCAGTGTCTTTGTATCAGTCAGATGTGAAGCTGTAACTCAAGTTGTCTGTGATGGAAATGTCTTCAGGGTGGTTGGCTTTCTGGTTTCTTTGTAACAAAGAGGAAATGAAGGAAAGGCTGTTTATAATGTAAGTGATGACAGAAACTAATTAATTTACTCAACATTCCATTAAATGTAACTGTAAATGGATAAAAATATATGTTGTCTAAGTCAGAACTGTTCTATAGTAAATGCCGTAGACGAGCCTATGGAAAATCCACCCAAGACTGTGGACGTCAGCGGTGCTGGAATTCTCTGAACTTGGGTCAAACACATACTAAATGTCAGGGATAACAAGGATAATGATCTTCTATTGGTCCATTTGAATTTCAAATCGGAAATGGCTGGGCTTGTAAGAGCTCTAAGAAACTTTCTTTGTAAAAATCTGCATTTTAAAACCAGTCTCCTGTCTCCCACTGAACGACGTGCACCTCTTTAAGCAGAATCTGCAAGAAAAGAGAAAAGAATCAATGCTCCCCGAATCCTCCTAGCCGCTTTCAGATGAATTGATCTGCAACCAGCCTGCAAACCGCAAGCCGTGGGCCCGCTAATCCGATTAGCAGCCGCGCTCGGTGAGCTGCGGCAAGCACCGGAGGCTCCGCAGATGCATCCATCATGACAGAAATACAAAGAGCTGGTTAAAGGTGGCAGCTTCTGGGATCGCATTACCCCGATTGGCTCTCTGGTGCTCTGCAGTGGGGAACTCCGGCGCTAAATCAAAAGTACTACAGGCTACTTTACACATTAGAAAAATGGCCAATTACTCACGAGAGTTTTATGAGGATGTAATATGAAGCGTACAACACATCCGGGACCATAAACCATTTAATGCTTCACAGGAATTCCGCTATGTATTTAAACACACTCCCATCTGGACTCTTAATTTTGTGGGCTGCAGGTTTATTGATTTCTGTAGATGGGCCGTAGTGCACACGATATTAAAACGGCGGATGAAGCCAATTGCTGACGTTGCTAATTCGTAGCGTGTGCCAGTGTCTTGTCACCCGGTCTCATATTCCTGTTAAGGGTTTGTAACACCGACTATCATTACAACTGCCACAATTAAGGCCCAGTTTAGCTTGCAGTGGTGTGTGATTGCAGCATACGCCTGATTCGCTTTACATCTTAAGTGCACCATTATGTAAGTAGGAGCTTCATTTCCTTAATGCAGTGTGCCGAGGCATTTTTTTTTTTTTTGCTTAAAGACAGCAGATTCTGGCTGCCAGATCCTCACGCTGCAAAAACTCATCTGATCTCGATTCATTGCTCATTACAGCCCTGTATTTCTGGCTCCGGCACAGTAACACAGAACAATGGAAAAATTGCTTTCAGTATTTCAGTATATTTGTACCTTGCAGTAAAAGTGATATTAGAGATATTTTGATCAACCTCTCACTGCACACTTTATTATTTAAGCTAAATAACTGACCGGCAGATGGTACAATATATATAATCTCTATATAAGAATGTCTGTGAAAATGTAATATTTGCCCAAATACCCCCACAAGAATCTGAATCTGTTCTGAACAGACATACTGTACAGAATCTCCTCATTTAATTCAGGCAGCATCCAAAAATTTCACTGAAATATTTACACAGGGAAAATTGCTCCTCTTCAGCGAAACTACAGATGGGCATAAGTACATTTTATGAGCTTCATCTGCACCTGCTAGGTTGCAAGATTTTTCTTGAGTAGTAGCGGCATTTAACTGGCTTTAAACACAAGCACTAAATCTGAAAATAAATAAATAAATAACGGTGGAATAGATAATGCAGTACATCACACACACACACACCGGAAAACAGCAGCGTCATAGATCACAGAGTGCAGAATCGAGCTGTTCTGAGAGGATGAGCCATCTTCCCCATCTATCAATACTTAAACAAAGGCTATGTGAAACATTTCCTCTTGCACTTCCCCCTTTACAGCTTTTATTCTGTGTGAGCCATCATGACAAGGAATTTGCATAGCTTATAATGCAGCTTAACATGTCCTCACCATTTCCAGGTAACTCTGCTTCTCATCTTGCATCTGTAGCTGGTAAGCCTTTTGTAAGATCTCTTCATTTTCTGCTGTAAGATCTTATTTTCAGTCCGGCTGGAATTCAGTGTGAAATTATTCAAATGAATGAAAGACTACTTACTCGCCCAGGGTGGCTGCTTGAGCACATTATTGCTGACTGAAAGGAAAGATGAAACAATATTACTAAGACTGTTTTCTTTATACAGTATTTAGAGAATTTTTGGCATATCTACACACCGATCAGGCATAACATTATGACCAGTGAGAGGTGAAGTGAATAAGACTGATGATCTCCTCATCATGGCACCTGTTAGTGGGTGGGATATATTAAGCAGCAAGTGAACATTTCGTCCTCAAAGTTGATGTGTTAGAAGCAGGAAAAATGGACAAGCGTAAGGATTTGAGCGAGTTTGACGAAGGGCCAAATTGTGATGGCTAGACCACTGGATCAGAGCATCTCCAAAACTGCAGCTCTTGTGGGGTGTTCCCGGTCTGCAGTATCTATCAAAAGTGGTCCAAGGAAGGAACAGTGGTGAACCGGTGACAGGGTCATGGACGGCCAAGGCTCACTGATGCACGTGGGACGCGAAGGCTGGACCGTGTGATCCGATCCAACAGACGAGCTACTGCTGCTCAAACTGCTGAAGAAGTTAATGCTGGTTCTGATAGAAAGCTGTCAGAATACACAATGCATGACGGGTCAGGGCTGTTTTGGCAGCAAAAGGGGGACCAACACAATATTAGGCAGGTGGTCATAATGTTATGCCTGATCGGTGTATATTATATAAGAACTTAGTGAAGATGTACTAATGTTATCACTTCAGTAATAAAAAATGTGCACAGTTATGGAAGGCGTGTCCAGAATCTGCCCTTAAATCTGTGCTGATCGGAGGTAAATCTGTTGCTGTCATTTTCAGGGTGCAGGGACAACATGACAAGCTACATTTTTGTCTTATAATGCAACTGATAACAGGAATGAAATTATAAAAGGATAAAAAATGACCTGTCTTCTATAAATGTAAAACACTGATTATTTCCTCCTTCTCTCTCTCTCTCTCTCTCACACACACACACACACACACACTTACCCCTACTTTGCGGGGCCTTGGCTACCTTCAGACGCTGCTTAATGTCCACTGAAACTAAGCTGGACTCGATGGGTGGCTGTAGACACAGGGAGCTCCAGAAAACTTTGGCGTAAGCTACATCCTCTTGCGACGAGCCTTCAAACACCGTGTAACACACATCAACATCTGAAAGTGTTTCCACGGCGTCTAGATCTCGCACTTCGCTCATAATAACACTAGCCTAGGGCGTGAGTGTGTTTACCGGAAGTGGAGGCAGAGGCGCGTGTCGCGGTTGTCATGGAGAAAGACGCTTTCAGGGCGCGCGACACAATTCCCCGTTTAATTTAATACGGATGATTCTAAATGTCGGAAAATTTCAGCGATGTTCCTCAATCCTGCACACTCATGGTGATTCCTGCACACCTGAGCAAGCCCCTGGACCTCCAGCTAACCCTTATTGTTTCCCAAAGCGTTCTATTAACGCTTGTTTTTGGTTTCCGAAACGTTTCCCAGGAAAACTATATTATTATGGCCATTATAGCATACCGTGCTGCAGTTCCACTAACCTCCCAAAATCTTAAAAAAATTAGCCACTCCAGAAACTGCCTGTAATCTACTGTGGTTCTGTTTGTTTTTTTGTTTCCCAGGAACCTTAGAATAATGTTAACTTGGAGAACATTCCCATAACATCAAGGGAATGTTGACATCTGAAACATCACTAAACCTCTTACTATACTGATGCAAACCTAGTTGATTATATATAAAAATAAAATAAAACAGGATGCAACAAACAACCATTATCATCATCATCATCATCATCAGCAGCAGCAGCAGCAGCAGCAGCATAATCATTATCATCTTCTTCCTCATTTCAGTTTTGTTTCATAAATATAGAATTTGGAACTATTTAATGTAAGATTATTATTTAATAATAATAATAATAATAATAATAATAATAATAATTATTATTATTATTATTATTATTATTATTATTATTATTATTGCTTTGCCATTTTGTACTTCGCACATGGTACTTTACTGTATATGCATCATAGCTCTACAACTAAGCTACAGTACACCGATCAGGCATAACATTATGACCATCTGCCTAATATTGTATTGGTTCCCCTTTTGCTGCCAAAACAGCCCTGACCCGTCCTGCACTGTGTATTCTGACCCCTTTCTATCAGAACCAGCATTAACTTCTTCAGTAATTTGAACAACAGTAGCTTGTCTGTTGGATCGGATCACACGGGCCAGCCTTCACTCCCCACATGCATCAATGAGCCTTGGCCGCCCATGACCCTGTCGCCGGTTTACCACTGTTCCTTCCTTGGACCACTTTTGATAGATACTGACCACTGCAGACCGGGAACACCCCACAAGAGCTGCAGTTTTGGAGATGCTCTGATCCAGTGTTCTAGCCATCACAATTTGGCCCTTCGTCAAACTCGCTCACATCCTTACGCTTGTCCATTTTTCCTGCTTCTAACACATCAACTCTGAGGATGAAATGTTCACTTGCTGCCTAATATATCCCACCCACTAACAGGTGCCATGATGAGGAGATCATCAGTGTTATTCACTTCACCTCTCACTGCTTATAACGTTATGGCTGATCGGTGTAATTATAGTCCAATCAAAAACACATAAGCATTACAGATCAATTATAAGTTTAAGTAGATTAATGTAATAGGGCTATCTAGACTTTTGTGAAAAGCTGTCTGTAGATTTAGACCCTGAAAGTCATAATGCAAGGCTTAGGCAATCTAAGCTTGGGGTAAATCAGACACTCAGACATATTAATATTCCTTTTCTTTATTTATTATGAAGATACATTACACTGTAAGCATTTTCAAGATGCAGGGGAATAATAAGACGAGTTGTTTTAGAGCTGTTGTTCAACTGGTAGTGAGGTTAGTGATTACTGTGGGTCTAAATTGTAATCAGCTAACTACACTGCCAAATAACCAAACAGCATGTGTTCCCGAGCACAAGCATGGCACAAACACAATAACACAACACTCAGCAGCAGATTTTTGGCTGCATGGCAAATCAGAGGTTTATACCGATGTCTTACATAAGCACAAATAATATAATGCTGGATAGTATGAGGGGAAATAAGTACACAGTGACTTGTGCTTGACTGCAGGCTGTTGTGTTGGCAGTATGGTTAGTGATTGTAGTCTGTGTAAAGCAATCAGCTAACAACACTGCCTACAAACCAACCCCAACTGGAGAACCTGGTGAACGGTTCACGACGACGATGACACCTTTTCACCTCTGAAGATGGAATAGGAAGCTTTCAAGACACAATCACATGCATACATAGCTAAATGAATACCCTGACAAATAACACTTAACCTTTAGACCTGAAATTAGAAATGAGAAGGAAAGGTATCTAGGTATCAGTAGCTAGAATGCTAAAATTAGCATATTCAAAAATAATTGGTATACATATTGCAGATTTTGGGTTTAAATAATATAATCCACTAAAAACGAGATCGTTCGGAACTTTCACATTTTGCACATTTCACATTTCACAAATTGCTTTGCATGTAACTGCTGCTGTTTTAATACATTATGCGACACAAATTCGCAATATATCCACACAAAAAAAGGATATTCGGGCAATGTGGTTAAAGAAATATCACTAGATCGTGTTACAAAAAATGCACATGTGTAAGAAAAGTCTACATATAATCGATCACCACTCACCTGTGACATACTTACTTTAACATACACCATTTCTTCTTCCTTCACAGTCCAGTTTAAAGGAATGCCACCTTACACTCTTCTCGTCTATCATATCTGTGTCTTCTGGTTTTCTGTGTATCGTAGCCTTTACCTGTCGTTGCCATGCACCTCTACGTCACACCTGCTGGGTCAGAAGTACACAGATCAGTTACATTTGGTTTGTTTCCTTAAGAAATATACCCAGCTATGTAACAAGGCTCACTTTATGACTACTGTGCAGATCCTAATGCTTTCCAAAATCAAAACTATGGATTGCTGATACACTGATGCACTCTCTGAGATCTGATAGAGTTAGGTTTATTTCAAGGTTGGTACATAGTGGAAGCCGTTAATGAAACTTTGCACCCTCATGTAATTTTATATATTTTCATATATATATGTATAAATGTATTTAAAAAGTCTTTCATAGGTTTAGGTTTTCCTAAGAAGCTCCTCAGGGCTACAAAGGACCCTGAAAACCGTTATAAGTTTTAAGTTGCTGTACCACTGGCATGGTACCTTCATGCTCCTTTAATATCTATCTTTCACCTGCGGAAGGTAAACCCTTTTATTTTCTAAAGCCTTTTAGAAATGTTCAGTGAAGTCTCTATATTGATTCTGGCCTCCTCATTCGATCCTGAGCTTAGGATAGTGTCTTTGCTAAGGTTCCTCCAAGTTTGACTGCTTTCCTCCCATAAACATGCCAGAAGATAAACTGGCTGCCCGAGGTGTGAATGAGTGTATGAGTGAGCATGAGGGTCATCCAGTGGACTGGGATCCCATACAGGGTGGATTCCCACCTCATGCACGGTGTTCCTGGGAGAGTGTCTCCTGAAGATGAATGAATGAGTGGCGTCATCTTTCACCTGAACAAATAATAATAATAATAATAATAATTTCATGGATTGGAAAAGTTTTTGGAGCAAACCATGCACCCTTTCTCCTTTCTGTGGTAATCTTGAATGGTTGTTGCATCTTTGCCAGGATTCCTTAACATTTTTTAGAATTATTGGCAGATATCATTACAGATTTTATTTCACAGGTGAAAGAGGTGAAAATTCTATCTATTCTACACAAATTCGAGACCAAAACACTCTTATTCGTGTCCCTCATAATGACAGGCCTACTTACCGAAGGAAAGCTTCACAGGAAGAACTCGATGAAACTGTTTCTCTGTGGCTGTGAACTCACACTCTCGCACGCGCAGCTTTTATAGCACGCCGCTTTTGCGCGTTTAAACTGAGCGGCTCTTGAGGCGCGAGACGCCGGAGGCGGGAACGAGGGCGCTAAAGAGCGCGCGCTGGCCCGACGTCACCCTCACAACTGCAGCAGAGCGCGTGCGGCAGAAAAGAAAGCACGCGCGGGTATAATTAACACCTTTAACATTGTCATTAATTAGCCTTTAATAGTCAAAAGGCATGAAAATTATGGATATAAATTGACAAAAAAAAAAACATATAAAAAGAATGAAAGTTCGCGATAGTACAAATAAATTCCCCTCCTTTTTAAATATTGTATATTATAGTTTATACAGCTCTGGAAAAAGAAGAAGAAGAAGAAGAAGAGACCATTGCAAAATAATCAGTTTCTTCTGTTTTTTTCTTCCAGGTTCATGTATTGGTGAGATGAACAGTTTTGTTTCATTTTTTGTGACAACATTTCTATTATTATTGCTATTGTTATTGAGAGTGTATATTTAAAGGAAATGACAACACATCAAAATAACCCAAGATCATGCAGTATATTTGCGGAGCTTTAATAACTCAAATAAAACAAAATGCAAATCATTTGTAAACAAATTGTGTTAATGCTTTGGCTAAATAACATTAAGAAATCAGTATTTGGTGGAATTACCCCGATGGGCATGCGTTTTTGGCTCCATGATCTCCACCAGTTTCTCACATTGCTGTTGGGGAACTGTACACCACTCTTTTTGCAAAAAAGCAAACAGCTCAGCTTTGCTTGATGACCATCCATCTTCCTCTTCATGACATTCCAGAGGTTTTCAACAGGGTTCAAATCTGGACATTGAGCAGTGGTCTCTTTTTTTTTTTTTTCCAGAGCTGTATATAGTATATTATATACGAAATTTAAAAATAAAATCATTAGGTTTTTCTTATTTTTAGACAATTATCTATGATCTTAAATGCTCAGTATTTCTGCTAATTACATAAAAACATTAAAAAACAAAACATAACAGTTATTTTTTCAAGTGTACACTATATTGGCAAAAGTTTTGGCACACCCCTCCAAATCATTGAATTTTGTTGTTTTTTGGGGGGCTCGGAACTCTTAATGCTCCAGCTTCATACCAAGACATTTTGGACAATTTCATTCTCCCAACTTTGTGGGAACAGTTTGGGGATGGACCCTTCCTGTTCCAACATGACTGCACACCGTCTGTAATCACTGTTAATGGTGGTTGTTATGATACTAACAGAAACTCTGCATTTATTAAGGCCACGTAAGTATGACTACATTTTGGCTCCAGGCTTAACAGATGACCCAGTGACTAAATTGCACTTCATGAGGCTGGCAGTTACCTCTTATAGTATATCTATAGAATCAGAGGTGGAGTTTAATGTCTTTAGTGTAAAATCTATATAAAGTACTACTATAATAAGTATAATTCCAGGTATATTGGTTTATACCTTTATACTTTCTATTTTCTGCATCACCATCATTTGTTCTTATGCACTTTTGCTTTATTTCCACCCTCTAGTTAATTTTTCACTCTGATGATGTAGATAATCACCCCCTTACCTGAGTCACATGGAGGATCAAAGTAACCGCTGTTAACATGGACAACCATTTAACGCAGCCCACCGTTGTCAATTCAGAGGTAAGAAACAAAAACAAAAACTGCTGATCCACTCCTTAGATACAGACCAAACCCGAGCACTAATGTTTCTCTGAGCTGGGATTGTTTTTCAGTTGGTAGGGTATGTGCTATAACCCACACATTGGGGCGATGGTGGACAATAGATACTCAGGGTCACCACAGAAACTATTTATTGAACATTTCTCTAAAGACAGGCCCAGGCTTGCCTGTAGTATAACATCTAGCATCTTATTCGTTGCTGGTTGCTCTGTACACAAAACAGCTAATCTGACATGAAAAATCAACCAACTTGTATTAGACAACTTTTGAATCCTTGTTTTATTCTTGAAACATTGAGTGCATTCAACATGTCATCTACACAAGACTTTTTTATAATTAGTAAATTATAAATAAATGCAATAAATGCTACAAACAATGACATGAGAAAAAAAAAGAAAGGGCTATTTATTACTAATTATGTCACATTTATTTATATATATATATATATATATATATATATATATATATATATATATATATATATATATATATATAAATATATAAATATATATATTTATTTATTTATTTATTTTTATTTATTTATTTTTTTAAAAAGGCAAATACAAAAAGTGGCCACTTCCACATCTGTAATAATTTATAAATCCATCATCTGGTCCCTAGAAGAGAAATTGAATACGGAATGGAAATTAGAGCAAAACAAAACAAGGATGAGAAACATATCAACAACAAATGACATCACAGGCTATTTATTTTCATCCATGGCATATAGCTTCTATGACACAATTCATGATTCCGCTGTGAAGTCAAAACATTATCCACGAGGGCATGATGTCCAAGGTCATATACCCCCAAACTGCATCCTTAAATGTTTGAAATAAAAATTTAACACTGATAAACCGAAAACCTGATTTGGTATTATTGTCCAAATTACTAATTAACTTCCTGTTATACTCAGGATCAGGATTTCTGAATATGGCTAAAGTGGATTGTGTGTCATATGACTCAGTGACATGTCATATGGATAAATACTGTTTAAATTCCTCTCACTTCTTAAAAACAAGCTGGACCTGCCATTCCTTTCCATAGGTGTGATGGACGGACCTACTGATTTATTATTTTAAGCTGAACTACTAAATTCTGAACATCTGTTGAACAAATACTTACATATTAACATGACCCATCATGGCTGAACATTTCTCCCAAACAAAATGGAAAAAACAGACTTCAGAGATCTAATGGCATCATCTCAGACTTATACACAGATCCTACTTCAATACTATATTAAGGCACTATTTCATTTATAATTGGAAATGTGAGTACAGGATTTAAGCTGCAAACTGCCCCCCCCCCAAAAAAAAAGAGTATAGAAAGTGTTTTGTACATTCCCTTATAGGAGTTTAATTCCAAGAAAGTCTGTATTAGATACAAATATTGAATATAATATTCTCCTTGTGTGAGGAGATGGCAATCAAATCTGAACGATGAATTATATTCTGGTTTGATTGGAACTTTTCCCCACATTTTTGTGCTTTCAATCTCAAAACTAAACACATATTCCTGACACCTAGTCCACTTCTTAAGCGGTCAAAGCTTTCCATCTAAAGCAAGGGGCAGCATTTATAAAGTGCCTTGTGCTTTTGCCCCTTGCTGTTCCATCAGCAGCTTATAGGACACTCTGTCTACTCCAGCCCATTTAACAATGCTCTCAATTTCTTTTTCTTCAAAAGTCTTTGAGTCGTCTAAAATGTGGACACATTTTTTTTCCTTAGTAATTACAAGAGTGTATTTAGAAATATAGATATAGCAGTGTTTGTTTTTGCAGAAAATGTTAAGCTTAAAACCAAGAAAAGTTTAGATTTCCAATACAAATCTTTTAGTTAAACACAATTTTGCAAGTTTATGAGTGGCCTGTTGCATTATAGATTAAAAATGATGAAATTCTTTGTCAATTTTAGGCACGTTCCATCCTAGCGGTCCTGATAAGATATGGCACAAGCTCTGGAGAAAAAACTGTAATGCCATCTAGTGGCCAACATCAGCAAAAACACGTGCTCGTCAAGTGGAGGCTTTCCCCAATATGAATCACCTGTTGAGACATCTAATTGGTCATTAATGTGACCTTTAAAAAGCATCAGTTCCCTTTCACAGCATGCTGTGATTTAAATTCTTTGTAAGTACTTGCTTTTTTTTCTTTTTGTCCTTTTTAGCAGCAGTCTGGGTGCTAGGCTTGGGTTTTTAGAACATTTTAATTACATTTTTAAAGCAAAAAAAAGACTTGTGTCTAGAGAAAATGAAGGAAGAGATTGCTGCTACGGTTTTCTTTGTGGCGAGACTGGCAAAGAAGCATGGCAAGCTGGAGCGCTCGTGCCGGGAGAGGTTTGCCGTGGCTTTTACTTCGGTCCTTTTTGAAACGTACAAAAGCCACTGGTACCCGGAAAAGCCATACAAAGGACAGGCTTTCCGGTGAGGGGAAATGTGGTAAAGAAGCATGAAATTGATTTAAATATTGCAGGAATTGATCTATACATTAAACTTCCTTTGTTTTTCAGGTGTCTGAGGATGAACAAGGCCCAGTTGAGGGATCCTATAATTGACCGTTCTTGCAAACAGAGTGGTGTTGACTATGATGACCTGGGTTTGCCTAAAGAGATCACCATCTGGGTAGATCCTGGTGAAGTGTCATGCCGGTAAAAATCTTGATAAGATCTTGGTGGCTTTGCATTTGTGTATGATGTAATGGTACCATGATGTGGTTTCTGATGGCTGGGCAAATCTTGCAAAATAAATGTCCTTGTCAAAATTGGTAAGATTTGTCTGCCATACACTATTGGTACATGTAAAGCTGTTTCTCTTGTAGGTATGGTGAGAGAACCACACCTTTTTGTGTGACTCTGTTGGAGGGGCAAAAAGACAGTGAGTTCTCGCGCAGGATTAACAATGCTGTGGAGCGTGCTTCCTCAGACTACCACTCTGGGACGTCTTCAGATGAAGAAGGTCCTAACAGCAGCATGATCAGCAGCAGTAGCAGTGGCAGCAGTACACGATCTGTGCCAAAGCCCAAGTGCATCCCTACTGTGTCCAATCCCAACAGTGTTTATCAGGTATTTCATAAGGCAGGTTACCAACCTGTGGTCATGTAGAAATTCCTGTCTTGCATAAGTTGTCCAACATGCCTGCTTCTATTTAGGAAAGGGTGTGTAATTGGCTAAATGACTGCACAATAGTTCTCCAGGACCAAGGTTTGGGATACTGTACTCTAAGATTGTTAATGGTATTCCTTGGCCCAGAAATCTTCAATCTTATCCACAAAGGTCAAGTGTTCCCAACCAAGCCGTACCTGATTACTTGTTAATTGGTTCAGTCTCCCATCATGTCAAGTCTTCTAATCGTACTGTAATGAAGGCCTGTAGCCACACTTTGGATAAGATTAAAGACCCCTGCACTGTTGATTGTGTCTATAGCAGTCCAGTTAGCCATGTAATGTCCATCTCAGCAAGTTCTTGGTCTTGAATTATATTGTTAAACATCCATACCACATTATTCTTGCAGTTCGGTGAATTTGTCTATCCGAAAAGGAAGCCTCATCCTGGTGATGGCTATCAGCAGCATTCAAATGGTCCATACCCTCAACACAATGGCTTCAAAAACTACAGACCATCTTATGCCTTCTCTGGTCCACGGGTGGACAAATACCATTGGGTTAGCAAGAGCCGCTCATGAGAATTGAGCTTTGAGCTGTTCTGGTGTGTCACTGTTTAGTTGGTGTGCAGCCTTGATGGCTGTTTTTTTCAATGTTAATACTTCAAAGGAATTATTTATGAAAATCTATTGCTAATTGCCATTAATGGCATGTTTGTTTTTTTTTAAAATGGTTTTTAATAAATGTTGCAAGTTGAGTGGCAAAAATAAAATGATTTTTAAAAAAAAAATACTGGCTCTGAGTGGTGTAGCTTGCACTAGATGGCAGTATTGTCCTCTACTGTCCTACTTTGGACTCATTAAGGTTGGTTACCATACTTGTGTTGCCCTGATGCCTTAATATGGTCTTGCCTGCATGGGTCTAGCAAACAGTAACAATAAATCTGAAGTGTTGGGGTTATGTTTAATGTATAGAAACCTCGTGTTCATTTAAGGCTGAATTTTTCTCCTCCCTTTAGGCTTGGTTGAAATAGCTGTAGTTAAGAGCAAGGTGGCTGTGTTCATTATGTCCAGGATTTAAATTTTGTATTTAATTCATATAAAGATGAAACCTAATGATTTAGGTTATGAATTGTTTCCACTGATCAGGACTCTACCTATGCCAAATTACTAGGTTTGCCAGGA
The DNA here is from genome assembly GCF_019097595.1 of Hemibagrus wyckioides. NCBI lineage: Eukaryota > Metazoa > Chordata > Actinopteri > Siluriformes > Bagridae > Hemibagrus > Hemibagrus wyckioides. Next base: position 6,561,639 of record NC_080737.1, read on the forward strand.
ATGTTTAAGTGTTGATAACTAGCAAAAATGTGGTAATGGTGGACGTAGTAAAAATTAAGGGCAGTACATCAAGTTTCCTGAGAACTAATGCAAGGCAACTATTGCTAATTAGTACACTTATCTTGGTTGGTTCTTAATCCTGGTGCTGAAGTGGATTTAACTGGGCTTGTATCCTTAATCTACACTAATTAGATTTTGTTGGATGAGCTCTATAATTGTTTGCATAGTACTAACAAATAAAATTATGCCTTTTGTTTAAGAAACCTGATCAAATTAGCTTTTGTCAAACCTAGTTATTTCATATTGATGCTATTAACTAAAAATATGAAACACGATGGAAATGGAAAATGTTAAAAAGCCAGTCGGCATGCATCCATAAATGAAGACAAATTCAGTGAAGCTTGTGAGCTCTGTAAGGGAATGCATCTCTTCTGTTTTTGTTTTCATTTCTAAGCCTCCACCCAATGCCTTGCTAATCTAATTTCCCAGTTATTTGGCTCTATCAGAGGAAGTACTGGCCTAGCAATGACAGACATATCTTCCTGTGTGCTACAGACCTCTGGGGATATCTGTATCCTTTTTCCAAGCCTACCAGTGCTGGTATGCCTTCCCAGTCACTGGCAGGAACACTAACCTTAACACTGTGACATCCTGTGATGGTGTCAGGGTTATAGGTGACGTCCTCTACTTTGCTACGAGGTCTACGAGCGTGCCTGGCTGATGGAAAAGACCTGAGTGCTAGTCTGCTGGTGTGGTTTCTTTCACTTTACACAGTGTCTTTTAAAGCTCAGCCTTCTTATTTGGTTAGTTCACCTCCCTTTCAGAGCTCGGAATGGAGACTCGGGTCTCCTCCTTTAGCTCTCATTGCGTTTTCTCCCCAGCATACAGCAACGACGTTGTTCAGAACTGATGTTTACATTCCGCCTATCAGATGCGAGATGTTTATCAATGTTTTAGACGAGAACGTTTAAGAATCTCAGGCTGAAAAAGAGGTATGGCTTGATATCTTAAACATTCTCACAAAAATGACGACAAAACAGCTGCCGCAAACGTATAGCCCTTTTAGTTTTAAATGAAAATAAACATAGCTGTAAAAAAAAAAAAAAAAAAAAAGCAAAATAGTGCAAATATTATGATCTCTGGCACCCGAACTGTACTTTCCATTTACACAGCACTTTAAACATGAGACATGAGTATAATAGAGTTGATTTTAAAACCCAGTCTAACAGGATGCAGGTTTGTTTTCTTTGTCCACTCAGCTGTCAGCATGTTGGAGCTCGTCTCTTGCATCTGACCTTTTTCTTGTGGTATGAGGCAATTAAATGACAGCCATCGCCCTTAACCGACATAATCTGCGATTAAGCATGATGAGTGCAAATTTACAGTGCAAATATAATGAAACCTGTATTTCTTCATCTGTGTAGTTTAAACATCCTGATGGTTACTAAATGTGTACAAGTATCGTGTGGATTTGTGCCATCGCATGTAGTAACAAGCGATTGTACATCCAAAGGCACACAGCGGAGGCATGACTGTACTCTTTCAAATCAAAATCTTTAGCTGAAAGTCGTGTATTTGTATAACAGGTAGCTGCTGAGTGTTGATTCAGGCAACGTATAATTACACGAGACAGCAAACGTAATGTAATGTTGAGCTTCATGCTTAAGTCAGGGTCTACAGCTAATGACACGGCGAGGAAAAACTAGATTATTTCTTTAATTTGTTTAATATTATGAAAAATCTTCATGCCACACTGATCTAATTTTATTTCTTCACTTCTAGGTCTGACTCAGTTTTAAAAAATCCACTAGTTTCAGTGAGTATGCAATTCGTGGTCAGGAATTATAACTTGTGGTCTCAACATATTAATTAATCGTGCTACGGTAAAAAGTTCAGCATCAGCGAAGGCTCTTTCTGAGAAGCTGTTGCACTTCTGAATTCCAGCCATAATTTCTCATCCTAGTTTTATCAGCATGCCACATTCCGTGCCCCTTCATTCCATTTTCACACACACGCACACACACACACACAAAAACAAACATCCACACACACCAAGTCGAGTCAAGAAGCTTTTATTGTTATTTCAACCACATATAGCTCACGCAGTACATAGTGAAATAAGACAACGTTTCTCCAGGACCCTGGTGCTACATAAGACAACAACATATAGCTACAAAACAACACAGCTACGGACAGAAAGTTTGTCCTAGCTACATAAAGTGCACACACACACACACGTGTTTTGTAACTGTGCACATGGTTAATGTCCTCATGAGGAACTTTCTTTGACATCATTGTAACTAGAAACATCTAGTACATCTGATCTGTAATCTCAGGAATCAGCAGGAAACATTTTAGCTCTTTTTACTTTTTAAATGAAAGCTGTATTCAGATATCTCTTTCTTTGCTCCTAACCTTGTATAAGTTATTATTCAAATTGTGAGTCATCTTTGTTTTTATCTGCAAATACACATCAAGTATGTAGGTTTTATAAAATAACAGGTTTACTGGATTTTGCAGTCAGCTGATATACACTGTACAAAACAGATTTCCAGAAATCTGGCTGTAAATTTAGATCTTCACAACCAGTTCTCTTGAAAGAGGCACAATAAAATCACCTGAGACCTCAAGGAAGTGTGCTAAGTGGCGAAAGGCTCACTGAGCAGATTGCAAAACATCAGGCCAGTTTCCCGGCACAAATACATGTCTCGTTTCGTAATGAGATAATCAGATGAAGCGGTGGTGAGACTTGGGATAAAACCAACAGATGAATATATATGATGTTATTTTACAGTGGTCTAAACATTGGGATGAGCGTGAAAGTTTTATACAGAGAGTCAGAAGCTGACATATCTTTGATGCAACGTGAAAATTCCACGACTGAGGAACAGAAAACTGACAACTAATACATTTGAGTATGGACTGTATTTATTCATATTGTTTTCATATTTACATTTTGGCTGTTCAGAAGCATGCGAATAGACTTGATTGCAGTCATCAGTAGGTTGCTGACGATGTCAGTGTGCATGATGTCTATAGTATAATAAGCAGCATTGGAAGTTTTTAATCTGAAACTGAAGTCCAGAGAACTTTATTTTTTTCGAAATGTTAAGTGTCTTCTCCTCCCTGTTTGTTAAGTGGCTTTTCTTTCTCAGTGAGAGTCTTGTATACAGCTTCTACCACTTTTAAAGTTATTCTTCCCCTCACTGGTGTCTGTTTACCCAGTCCCTGACTTTGTAATAGAGTTTTACCTTTTTTTTCTTTTTTTAAAATATATATGTATATATATATATATATATATATATATAACCAATACCCAGACTGTGACCAATACTTTTGTCAGAGCTTGTTTTGAAAGCTTCTCGTTTCTTCATGATGTTCAGATGTGTACTCTAACAAGCTCCTGGAAATGGTGTATTTATATTGAGATCAGATTACACTTTGATTAAACACAGATGGACTCTGTTCGACGTCCGAAGGCACACAGTCGCAGCAGGATTTCACATCAACGGGAATGAATACTTATAGCAGACTCAAGAGTAGATACATGACCTAAAGCAGAGTTCCTGATTGTAACTTTATGAAACGTAAAGAAGTGGTAAATACTTTCGCTCGGCATTGTATATGTGGTTAAATAGTACATAGAATGCAATCCTTAATAAACATGTAAATGTGTTTCTTGTTACTGGGCATGAGACGGTTGTGTGCTGTGGGTTAAATGGAGCAGATGTGTTGTGGTTGTGCTGGTGCGCAGATGCCAAGAACTGCTGCTAACAAAGATGTACTGTTAGGAAACGACTTTCAATTGAAGTCCTTTCACTACTGCAAGCACGCTGCCGGAGCCGAGCGAGACACGGCACAAATACAGTTCAGTGCGAAAGTTTGCATCCCCACATCCATTTTGGCCATGTGTAGAAGGAATGTTATTTACAAAGAATTATTTGGCTGCATTCTGCGACAACTACAACAAACATGAGGCAAAGTCTGCATACAAATATACAAGGGGAAAAAACAAATAAAGGTTGGGTCATAATCCTCAAGTGCTTTCATGAGCATGTATATACAGATACAGAAAGAATGTGCCAAGAAGGTGGAAAGTTAAAACAGGAAATGTGGGTGGGGAACATGTAGTTGTTAGGAGGCCACTATAAAGGCAACACATGGGAAGTTTTATTAGAGAACATTTTGAATCATGTTCAGACAATGAAATACATACATTTTTCTTCCCTTTAATGAGCAAGAGTATACAGTGCAGCATATCACTGAACATTATAGATGTGCCAACAACTAAACCGAAGTAGCAACACAAAAATGCTCATTAAACGCCTTTGTTGTTTTTACATGTGTCTAAATTTAAATGTGTTTTCTACACAAACTTTTGTACACAACCTCACAATTCGGATTATGCCAGAAAGAATCTGTGGAAACGGCTCGGATCGGGACTGCGAAACAAAATGTGTTTTTGTGCCGCACAGACATCTGCAGTGCTTCTCTCACTCACAAAGAAATGCAGGGCTCTTTAAAACAAAGCTTCTGATTGGCTGTCTGGGTGAATGTGAGGGGGTTCCAGGGGCTGCTTGGGGCACTTTAGAGGAGCAGTGAACCCAATTCATGCTACATTTAGGTGCACAGAAATCACATACTCAAGTTCTCAGAGCACTTTGTATAAACACTGAAGCTTTTTCTTTTTCCTGTTGGAAACATTCTCCATCTGGATCGCCTTGTAAGTCAACAGATTTTTTTTTTCACCTCATGGGCAGCAATGAGAAATGACTTTGCCTGACCACCCAAACCTGGGAGGAGCTTATGAGCACTTGACCACCAGCCACTGACCCCGTTGCAGTGCCTCTTCTCCTTTTTTTCCAAGGAAACAATAGATAAGAAGAAGTGCTGTTTAAAGAAAAGAGACAAGAGTCATGGGAACACTTTCCAGACCTCGTTATTGCACATAATTTCCCATAAAACAGACAGATGTTTCCAGAATTGCATAAGATGTTGTAGTGCTGTAAAGTTGCTTTTATTTGCAAGAGTTCTTCATATAGAAAGGGTCTTGCATTTTTAACAAAAATGGAAAAAAAAATCACATGTAAAAAAATTATTTGACAATGTGAAAATAAATGAATCTGTCATTATTTTAGTCACATGTGAAAACAAAATCTGTTTTAAAAGTTCTCCTGTAAGTGAATCATGGAAAAAAACAAACAAATGTAAAAATGCATAACCTGATAAACATATTATTATTATTATTATTATTATTATTATTATTATTATTATTATTATTATTATTATTATTATTATTATTATTATTATTTAATAAATATTTACACTGTGGAATAGTGCAGTATGGTATAAAAAGTGAACCAGTGCAAACAATTAAATTATCTATGCTACAGTCAGTGCAGATGGAAACAGTACAGCAGGTCCTCGACTTACGTCGGAATTCCGTTCCTACGGCGTGACGTAACGCGATTTTCGCCATAAGTCGGAACTCACATACTGTACATAACCACCGATGTCACTCACCTATGCTAACACAGTGGTAAAAAAGTGGCAAAAAGTTTCTAAACCGGCGTAACAACCAGCGAATATAAACAAAGCCGTCTTACTCATATAGCGTCGCGTGACAACGTATTCGTCCGCTCCGCTCTCCAACTAGTTCCCGGGTGAAATTTGTTTTAACGTCGCAAATGGCGTACGTTGGAATGATGGAACAAGACTTTTATAATAAATTTATGGGAGATGGCGACGTAACCACAAAACGCCGTAGGTCAAGGACGTCATAAACCGAGGACCTGCTGTAATTGTATATAAGTGGACCACTGCAAAACTACAAGTTTGAGGTAGGAAGGTAAGATAAAGGTGGAAGTGCAGTATGACTGTCTGAGTCGTGTGCGTTAATGTTATGTGTATGAACACAACAAAGGGGTTTTTGTGCATTTGTGTGTTAAAGTCCAAAGAGGCAGATAAGAGACCATGGTAGGTCCTGCATGTTGTTGATGAGGCCAGTTGCTGATGGAAAGAAACTGTCTTGATGAAGCACAGAGGGGTCAGCCACAATCTTAACGCCCCGCTTTAGGGTCCTGGAAGTTTACAAGTCCTAAAGAGGTGGTAAATTGCAGTCAAACACCTTTTCAGCAGAGTGAATGACACTCTACAGTCTGTTTTTCTCCCTGGTCGTCACAACAGTGTACCAGGTGGTGATGGAGGAGGTGAGTATAGACTCAGTAATGGAGGTGTAGAAGTACACCACCACTGTCTTTGGTAGGCTGAACTTCTTTAGCCGCCGCAGGAAGTACAACCACTGGAGCTTTCTTTTAATTAAGCAGTCTGTATGCAGCACATGGGAGAGGTCCTGGGTGATGATGGTTCCCAGGGAGTGGAAGGAATCCACAGTATTGACTGGGGAGTCATGTAGTGTTATTGGTGTAGGTGGTGCTGGGTTCCTCCTAAAGTCAACAACAACGATCTCCACTGTTTTCACAGCATTAAGCTCCAGGTTGTTCTGACTACACCAGGTTACCAAATGATTATCTCTCTCCTGTAGACAGAATCCTTGTCTGAGATGAGCTCAATGAGGGTGGTGTCATCCACAAATTTCAAGAGTTTGTCAAACTTGTGAGGGGATGCAGCTGTTGGTGTACAGGGAGAAAGTAGAGGAGAAAGAACACAGCCTTGTGGGGAACCAGGATTGATGGTCTGGGAGTCAGAGACATGATTTCCCAGTTTCACATGCTGCTTCCAGTCAGTCAGGAAGTCTGTGATCAACTCACAGGTGGAATCAGGCACACTCAGCTGGGAGAGCTTGTTCTGTAGTAGAGCTGGAACGATGGTATTGAAAGCAGAGCTGAATTCCACAAACAGGATCCTAGCATTAGGTTACTGGGGAGTCCAGGTGCTGGAGGATGAAGTGGAGGGCAATGTTATTTGTGTGATCTACAGACTTCTTGGCTCTATAGGCAAACTGCAGGGGGTTCAGGAAAGGGTCTGTGATGGATTGGAGGTGGGGCAGCATGAGGTGTTTGAAGAGAAATATTTTGTTTTTGTTTATTTGATTCCAACATAAAGGAATCAGTCTATCATTAAAGATAAACCTCAGATGATCAGGAAAGCACTTAAAACTTCAGATAAGAGGCAGGAAATCAGAAATGCCTGAATTATAATACGTTACATCCTATTATGACCGCAACTATGACTCACAGCATCTCTCTCTGATCTGACTGAGTTGTTTTGGCTCTAAATAACTTGCTCTATGTCATCCCCTTAATATGAACTCACTTTAAGGCCTGCTGATTATAGTATCAAGCTTGACATGTGCAAAACACTTGTTGTGTTTGTTCAATGACATTAAGAACACAATATGAAACCTAAACTGTTTATATTGCAGGATCGTATTAATACACTTTTTGTTTCTGGTGGACTGCCTCTTCATAATCTAAACATAATATTAAAAAACAGATTTTAAAAAATGTGTTGTACCTGTTCTACAAAGATGTGTATGGTGCAGTTTTCTCCAGTGTGGGTGCTGTCTAACCGTCAGTTTTCCATGATGGGAACGTGTCAAGTTCTTTATTTACACTTATCTTTGTAAGAGACTTTGAGAAAAACTTTTTTTTTTTTTTGCTTATTAACTTTGAAAGACAGGAAAGAGAGGCTCATGAGGGAAATGCATGTTTATAGTGATAACAGAAACTAACTTGCTTCACAAATACCACCATTATATGCAACTAACTGGTGAAAATGATAATATGTCATTATATTTTTTGGTAAAAAAAAAAAAAAGGAAAGAACAAAAAGGGAGTGTACATACAAACAAAATTTATTTGGAATATTATGTATTCATTTATATAAACAATGTATTTAAAGAAAAAAAAAAGAATAACAAAATATTCACATACAGAAATAATAATATAGTAACAGTGGTTGAATGATTATGAGATTTAACTTAATACAATAAAAAAAAGTGGAAAAAATGGAATAAAATGGAATAAAAATAGCAAAAACCTGTGAGATTATAGACAAGCATGTAGAGTGATTTCAATTACAAGAACACTTTCGTGACCTTAATGGGGTCGTTTCAGTTGGTCTAATGGCAAAAATGGTTTAAAGAATTGAGGCATTTTCACAACAATGATGATAACAAGGATGATAAAAACAATTCCAATGACAGACGAGGCGATGTTCAGTTTCTTGACCAGCCTGGAACGCGCTTTAGCTCTTGCAGAATTTCCAATGAGATTAGCCGTCTCAGTCTATAATGGAAAAGGTTATGTTAATTTCCTTCCTTTTACTGTTCTGAAATAATGATATTGAATGACTTACCTGCAAGGAGAACACAATTGTGATGATTCCAATAGAAGTACAGCAGAATATTGTGTTAAAGATGGACCAAGCCAGGTATGTGCGTTCCCTGGATACAGCGGGAGGCACAGTCACGTCTTCTTCCATCTTAAAGTCGTTTTCCATGTTTGTGTGTGTATGTTTGTGTGTGTGTGTGTGTGTGCATGTAAGGGTTAAGAATGAATGTGAGATATGTGCTCTCAGAATTTCCTGATCTCCTTGGGGTTCATAGTGGGGTGGGTGTGGCCTCTTGGGGTAGTATAACTGGGAGGCAGAACACTATTACATTTCATATAATATTGTCTGATTTCTCAAGAAAGAGAAACAAAATCATCAAACATTTGAGAAATTGCCAATATAATATATACAAACACATTTGATATATGAGGTACCAAATGAAATTGCATGAAGTATGGAAACATGAGGTACATTTAAATCAAGAAGTTTATTCATCACTTAATTATTAGCACTATGTGTCACGAAACATGTACTCTAAAATGCATGTAGTGACAGAATACAGTGTATCAAACATACAAAAGAGCAAGAAGAGGAACAGCAATCACTGACATGGGAGTATCCACTGCCCTAAGATGATTAGCTCTTCCTGTTACTAATTTGTACACCTCAAATATGTTTGACGATCTTTGGATAAATAGCAAAAAGTAATCAGTTTATCTGGTGCTAGCCATCATCTGTATCTGAATCAGGATAGTGTTTAAACCAGTACCACAGTACCCTGATGGTCTGGAATCCCGGGAAACACTCTTGACTCTGAAAAAAGGGAGCTGACCTGTGATTCAGATCTGTGTCCAAAATGGCATGACAAAGTGACAATGGCATTGTGCTGGTGGGAAAAACTGAACATGGGACAAAACAAACAGTAAAATCAGTGTTACCAGGTTCTCTGTGCTAGACCAAGGGAAGATGTTCCATCAAAGTTTTATGACACCAGAAAGCAGACCATTGACAGCCTTTAGTACACCATATACTAAATGAATAGGATATAGGGCTTATATGAATGGATTCGTATCCCCTTTGGGTTCATGAATGCACCTGCCACATTCCTGGAATTCATGGATGGATGCTTGGAAAGACTACGAGATGACATTTGTGTACCTTACCTGGATGACATATTAGTCTTCACAAAATCCTTTGATGAGCAATTTGAACCAATAAAGACAATTTTACAATGCTTGCAGTCACATTTACTTTTACAGCATTTAGCAGAGACCCTTATCCAGAGCGACTTAAATTTTTAACACATTTTACACAACTGAGGGTTAAGGGTCTTGATTCACACTCACAACCTACCACAACTTTCCAATCAGAAGTCCAACACCTTAACCACTAAGCTACCACATCCCCCGGAGTGAAACAAGGAGTGAAACTGAAGCCAAAGAAATGTGAATTGTTTAAGGAAGCGGCCCGCTACTTGGGAAGGATAGTTTCTAAAGAAAGTAACCATATGGATCCTTCACACACCATAGCAGTGACAGCACTGAAGGACAAGAGACCCACCACAGTAGGTGAGCCAAGGAAGATCTAGAAGTTGAGTTACTATCGCTCTTACACCAAGAACTTCTGCCCCCTATATGCCTTGCTGAAGAATGGTAGTAATAATATAAAACCACAAACAAGAGGTAGAGGGAAAAAAGATACTTACCTAAAAAAGTCATGTAGTTCCACTTAGTCAGTTGACTAAGTGGACGAAGCAAAACACTGGATTGTCCCACCAATCCACCAGTGCTGGGGTCCCCAAACTTTACAAAATCATTTGTACTGCACACAGATGCATCAAATCAAGAACTGTGGGCTTGTTGATTTTAACTTCACTATCTGGTACCCAGAAAAGAAAAACATTTATTCTGATGCATTATCCAGCAGTCTCAACACTTACAGTTATTACAACAGTCTCATAAAAAAGTATACCAGAGTACACAGAGTAGTTTTTGTAAAATTCCAAAGAAGCCATGATACAGACGGAAGAAGCCAGTCTCCATCAGATATACCACGGTCCTTTGCTGTAGCTTGTCAGAGCCTACCAACATGCGCAGAGATCTGTATAGCATCAGCAAAACCCCTGCCAAAAGAAGAGATAAGAAGAGCTCAGAGAAAAGACAAAGACATAAAGTTGGTAATTCATCAGTTACAGTCAGGGTTGAAGCCTTCTTCTAATGTAATGGAGGTTTGTGGTTTCAGCAGCTAAAGGTTTGATGAGAGAGTGGGTTAAGTTGATACTGGATGAGGATGATTTTCTGCAAAGAAAATCCGCACAGAGAATTTAGCTTGTATTGCCAGCAGAATTAAGAAAAATTGCACTTGAGGAATGGCATGATAAAATGGGACACCAAGGTGTCGATTGGACCACAAGTTTATTAATCAGACATTTCTGTTTCTTTTGGCCTCACATGCAGCAAGACATTGAACATTATATATTAAGCAAAAGAAACCTTGCTGAGAGACGAGAGCACCCCTTAAACCAATCGCTAAAACTTGCCCAATCGAACTTGTCTCTGTGGACTTCCTTCACTTGAAAAAATGTAGAGGAGAATATGAATATATCAGTGCCATTGGCAATCATTTGACAAGATTTGCACAGGCATATGCGATAACATCAAAATCTGGCAAGACTCTGGCAGACAAACTCTTTAACGACTCGCCAAAACCCTTAAGTTTGCATTTCCATTGCGAATACAACATGATCGGTGGGAGTAGCTCTTTGAGAAACTGCATAAATTACAGTGGGACCACTGGAGCGAGAACTACCCCTTAACAGCCCCAAGAAACAGGCAGGTAGAAAGATTTAATCGGACATTGTTAAAAATGTTGAGAACACTCACCAAAAAGGAGAAATCAAATTGGAAGGACTCACTGAACAAACTGATCTATGCCTATAATTGCACAAAAAGTTAAGTGACTTGTTACTCTGTGTTCCAACTCTTGTTTGGTCACTCCCCAAGACTTTCTAGTGATGTGCTTTTCGGGCTTAATGCAGACAGCCCATCTATGAGCCAAAGTGAATACATGGATGTGTGGAAACAAGGGACATGAGAAACACAAGAGTTCACTATTAAGCACACACAAAAAAGGCAAGTGAACGAAATAAAAAAATCCTGATCAAAAAGTGAGATGCACAGACCTTGGAGCAGGAAGCTGAGTCCTCGTGGGGAACCTGACCCCGAAGGAAAGACCAGGTAAACTTCTGAAATATTGGGAGGAACAAGTGCATGTTGTTGTACTCCGAATTACAGGGGATGTGCTTTTGATGCCATGCGATCATTTATCTCTTAAAGTCGAAGCCAAAAATCCAAATCAGAGTGAAAGCACCCACAGAAGAGCTCCAATGTGTCTGTGAACAAAATGGAAGAAAGTCAAATAACAAAAAACAAAAATTTATAAGTGGATGAAATCTTATCCTTTATGGAACGGTGTGGTTTAGTGAGAAAATATGAAAAAATGCGGTTCTTTTTATTTTTTTTATATACATAAACAAATGGAAAGTTGTTTTATTAAAAAAAGAACTGTTAAATAATTAAAACATGACAATTTGAAGATGTTATTTTCAACCAGTAAAATTCCAAAAGAAGGAAAAACACAGGTCTCACACTAAAAGCCAACAGAGCACTTACTCATTTTATATCAGACTCACAGCCAGAAAGTTGTACTGGTTAAAAGAGTTAAAATGTAACTGGTGTGCTCCACATTGCATTTTTTCAGTGGAATTAGGAGGCAGATATCAACTGCTGGGGTGACTCTTCATTTACTGATAAAAGATAAAGGCCATTTACTATGTAACCTACCTTACTCACTCTTTACATTTTTTAAATAAATGTCATGTGCAATAATTTTAGATCGTGTTCCAAGATCACTGTCCAGACATGAAATTAAACACAATAACCTTAAATGAAATGAGTCTGTGAAGATTCTCAGTCATTCCGATATGGTTATGTGGAATTTGAGTCATGTCTACTGGACTTTGTTCAAGTCAGATCAAAAGGTTTCACTACTCATCTGAGGGAAGTTGGCCGGATTCCACGAATTTGTATCCTTCAGGGTCAAGGATCCTCCCTTCCCTGCCTTGTTAAGGGAACAAGGGGAAGGTGAGAAGGTGTTAGGAGTAAGAGGAGTCATTAGGAAGTAATGACCCTAGAGAAGGAGAGTAAAGGGAGAGTGTATTGAAGTATTAGGGGTAACAATCAGCGAATGTGAGGGGGGAGTCCTTAGGTGTGGCTTTCCTGGTGGGTGTGTGAAGAAGTCTTGATTTTCTTGAGGACAGATGAAAGAGCTGCATAAAAAATAGGAGACAGGTTGTGCCAAAGACTTCCACTTCAAGAGAAAGATTTTCCACTTGGACATAGATGGCCTCTTTCACTCCTCTCTCAAACTATCTGTCTTTTCTGTCCAAGATATGTACCTTTTCGTCCTCAAATTTGTGTCCTTTGTCCTTCAGATTCAGGTACACAGCTGATTCTGGTCCTGAGGTGTTGCTTCTTCTGTGTTGGTACATCCTCCTATGTAGTTGTTGTTCAGTCTCTCCAATGTAGTGCTCTAATGAGCTCTGAGCACTCTTCGTTACACTGGACCACTTAAATTACATTACACCTCTTTTTGGTTTTGGTGCCTGGCCTTTAGGGTGGACGAGTCTCTCTGTGTTGGTGGGTTTAAAGTGAACTTGTATGTGGTGTTTTCCAAAAATCCTTTTAAGTTTGAGAGAGGAGGCCTTCACCTCCCTTTCTCCTAATACCTCCCCCACATTCTCACTTTCCCCTTGATCCCTTAACAAAGATATTCAGGGAGAGGAGGAGCCTTGACCCTGGAGAATACAAATGTGGAATCCTGCCAACTTCCCTCAGACGGAGAAATCTGCTCTGATGAGTAGTAAAACATTCCTATCTAATTAAAAAGTCCAGTTGACATGATTCAACTTCCACTTAAATGACATGAAAACAATAAACCTATAGAAAAAATAGAAAAACAAAGATAAAATTAAGCAGAGTTTAATATAAACCTACCTCTCCCATCCTGAAATAATGCAGAAAGGGAAGAAGAGCAGCTAAGACAGGAAGTAGATAACACAGGAAGACAGTCGATATGTGCCTCCTTATTCCACTGAAAAAATACAATGTGGAGCACACCATTTACATTTTAACTCTTTTTACCAGGGACTACACAGTCAGAAAATGAAAAAAAAAAAAAGTAGAGATTTGTTTTACTTTGTCCCCCCCCCCCTCTTGTTAGTTTTGTTTTGTCTAGTTACGGTTTTAAGTTGTCTCACATGTTTTGTTTGGTCTCGTTCTTGTTTCATTCGCTTTTTTTTGCTGTGTTTATTTAGTTTTGTAGTGTCTTGATCAGCAAATCTTGTAAAGATCTCAACAGTTTTAGTACATAAAAGTGGTTCGTATTGTACATATTATTCTAAAACTGACAGATGAAAACATACACCTAACATAAACATAAGAAACATTTTATTTATTTATTTGTTTGTTTGTTTGTTTGTTTAATTATTTAATTTGTAAATTTTCTTTGCCAGTTAGTTGAGTCCAAACCTGTTTTAGTGGTTGAATCTCAAATGTTCTAGTGTTCTAGTGGTCAAATAGTGCACTGCGTAAGTTATTCAACACAGTTCATTCGGCTGTATTCATGAGGATATTCTGTGTTAACAAAACAAGCCGAAGATCATGGGAATTATTTCTGACAGCTTCAGAAGCCTTTAGTGACTTTAGTGATGTTTAGCAAAAAAAAATCTAGCAACTTTTAGCAGATGTTAGTGACTGTCCTGCAATTCAGAAGGGTCTCCAGCTCACATTTCACATCCCAGCTGCTGGTTACACAATCTGGCAGAAAGCAGGAAAGGTTGAGTCACCACTTGTGCATAAAATCTTACTGTGTTGTCCCATTGTTAGGCCATGAGCTCATCAACCAATCACTGACCAGCATTGTTTATTTTATATATTTCCTTCATGTGTATTTCCAAAACAGATCACCACCACATCTTTATTTTGTCTGCATTCTCAATTGCAATCATAGTAGTATAACAACATTCCTGGTGTTATTACCAAATAACAGTTTGAGTTATTATTCGAAGTTGTTATTTGGCCCATATTTAGTAAGACAGACACAATAATACAATATATTTAAAAACTGGGCATCACAGAAACGCAGGAATGTTAAATTGCCTTGAGGGAAAACATGCACACACTTCTACACGTTCTTGTACAAACACAAAAGGAAACAGTCAAAACACTGATACACTGGCCCAGTTAGACATAGAGAAAACAAAACCCCCCAAAAACAAGGAGAATAAAGAAGTCTTTGACAGATTTTATTTGGACTTGTATGTCATGTATTTATATGAAGTGAATAACAAAGAATTGATATAGAAAAATAATAATAAAACAACAGTTGTCAATACAGTGTGATACAATACAAGTGTTGCTCATCTAAACATGTAATAAAAAAGCAAACAAACAAAACAAAACAAAAACAGGGCAGAGAATTTGAAGGATATGACAAGTATTTTCAATTACAATGTAATTATAACAAGGTGTGATTTGGCTCCTGTCCGGGGCATTTAGGACCCTTGAGGCATCACAGCCTAAAAGATGAGTTGTTTACATCTGGTTTTGGTACACTATCACATAAAATACGATGTAAAGGATGACAAAAAAGATTCCAATGACCAGTGAGGCGATATTCAGTTTCTTGGCCAGGCTGGAATGCGCGTTCGCTCTTGTAGTATCTCCAATAAGATTAGCCGTGTCAGTCTATAATGAAAAAGTTATATTTATTTCCCTCTTTTTTTTATTAGCAATGAGAATGAAACTGGTAACCACTAAACAATTTTAAACAACTTACCCGGCAGGAGAACACAATTGCAATGATTCCAAGAGGAAGACAGCAGCATAGTGTGTTAAAGATGGACCAACCCAGGTATGTGGGTGCATGGGCTACACCAGTCATCATAGTCCCTTTTCCTTCCATTTTTCAGTCAAGTTGCGTGAAATGGCTGCGTGAATTAGGCTTCAGGAGGAATGTTACCTGGGAGGTAGGGGCAGTCTTAGATAGTCACTGTGGGATGTGGCTTATCAAGTAGAGAGGCACTGGATTTCTTCACAACATGGGGGCAGATCTATTTAAGAATGAACCATTGTTCTTTCAGATATTGCCTGACTTCCATTTAATTGCCATTTTTTTGGAAACTGGCAGCTGGAATTATTTCTTTTTAATGATTCTATCTGTTTTCCAGAAATTGATTAGCTCCATTTTTCAAATTTTCCGTCAGCTGCAATTCCAATGAGTCAATTAAAAGACATAACAAGTTCGTTTACTTCTGAGACTTTACAACCAGAAGGAGGAACTATTTGAGTTCATGAACTATTGCACAATCCATAAATATGTCATTTAACCAAGGGAATATGTCATGCATCTATAGTTTCTTTACTTAAAGCAAATTATTTACAACTCTTTCAAAACCAGCCATATAAACAAAGCTCAGATACAATCACATAAAAAATTTTAGACACTGAAGTATTGAAGTAAGTTGAAGTATATTAGGTAGTAGATCTCCATGAGGAAGATATGTCTTAACTATTGGAAATTGTCATGAAATGTGATGGGTCCTGTAATTATTCTGTAATTAATTAATTACCAAATAATTAGCTAGGCTCGGATAATAAACATAATTTGTTCAGCTGCCATTAACACTATTAAATATTTAATAAAGTCTAAATGACTTTAAAAGATCATAGATAGGGAGAAACAGATCTGCTTTATTTAGCAAATTAACAGGTATAATCGAGACTTTAACAACTCTTTGAAAATGCTGTGAGGCTCATATTTGATAAACCAGACAAAATAATATATTTAAAAACTGGTTTTCACCTTCACAGAAACTTGGGCTGGTCCAGTAATGGAAAAAACCTTGATTACAGACTTGCACACACACACATGCACACACGCACACACACACACACACATGCACACACACACACACACACACATGCACACACACACACACACACACACACACACAAAGATCCAAACAGTAAAAACACTCCCACATTGTGTACATTTTTTCATTTATATTCATATATATTTTTCTTAAAGTAAAAGAAATGTATAAAATTTCTCATTAACAAAAAATATAAAAGTAACTACAGGGTTTGTTCATAAAAGAGTTCATAAAAGAATTAGGGAATAAAAGAGTTCATAAAAGAATTAGGGAATAAAAGCAAGCAAATATCTGACATTTTTGAATCTATAAAGGTATAAAGATTCCATGCATATATATATGTATGAAAAATAGGATACATTCATATGAAATGTTATGACAAAAGATGTGTATAAAAACATGACCATTTAGTTACAGTGGTCAATACAATGATAGCGTTTGGACAGGAAATGATAGGAAGCTTTAAAAGATACTTAATGAAAAAAAAAAGCCACCAGACAGATTTAAGCCGAGTGGGCAGTGTTTACGATCCCTCGGAGTCTTATGTAACCATACATTTCATGATTTGGCTTCATTGCCATTAAACTTGTATTTATGCCTGTTTTTGATGCACAACCACATAGAATATGATGATAATGATGAGAAACACGATTCCAATGACCAGTGAGGCAATATTCAGCTTTTTGGCCGTACTGGAGTGCGCATTAGCTCTGGTAGAATCACCAATTGTGTTAGCCGTGTCAGTCTACAATGAAAAAGTTGTTATGTTTAGTTCCCTCTTTATTCATTCACTCATTTTTTACACAGATAATAAATATTAGTGATAAGGAATTGATGATATACGACTTACCCGGCAGGAGAACACAATTGCAATGACTCCAAGAGGAAGACAGCAGCATAGTGTGTTAAAAATGGACCAAGCCAGGTATGTGGGTGCATGGGATACACCAGTAGGCATAGTTGCTTTTCCTTCCATTTTTTCCACTTTTGGGCACCAGCTGTGTGAGTAAAAGCTTCAAGAGGAATGTGGGGTGAGGTTTTGCAGCACTTTGACTTATGCACAGTGGGATGTGGCCTACTGGGGGGCAGTTACAAAGGTAACAAAACAGTGTCCAATTTCATATGAAATCTAAAAATAAGGTTCTGACTTCTCAAGAAACAGAAACAAAGTTAAGAAAAAAACTTGAGAAACATTAGAGAAATTACTAAAATGATACAAGCACATTTGTTGTGTGAAATGCAATTAAAATGGTGTGATACAAGAAAAACAATGACCAGCTTCATTTAAACAAGCAGAACTTGATGAAAATGGCTATGATGAGTGCCAAGAAATCCAGTCCAACTTGTTTTTTATTTGTATTGGACAGCATGTACTTTTTGACATGTTTGGATAGATGCCAAAATGTAATTGGTCCATCTACACTTACACTTACATCCATTACATATACATTTATCTGCAGTCAACATCGCTACCATAACTGCTACTCTCATATGTGTACATATGTTATATAACAAGCACCCTATGGTCCACACAGATTGTAAACTGGACGGCAGTTTTAAACTTTTATGTATCTGTCTTGAAGTGTATTGTATTGTCTGTTTTCACTGTCTTTTGTCCTTTCTCTTGCACTAGGCTGCACACTATCCACAGCCCTTATCTCTGTGTTGTTTTATGTAGCATCATGGTCATGGAGGAACATTGTTTCTTTTCACTATGTACTGCATCAAAAAGACTATATATGGTATATGGTCAAATTTCCCCTAGATGTCCGTACAGCCGAGTCACTGGCTGTCTTCAAACTACGGATGAAGACCTACCCCTTCCTGAATGTTTTATGTATTGTTGTATGTCGATAAAAAAAAAAAAAAAAAACTACCAACACAGTTTTTAGGCTGATGGTATCCTGAGTCTGTGACCTATTGAACCAGTGTTAATGTATTCCTAGATAGAGACTTTAAAGCACTCTTGTATGTCGCTCTGGATAAGCAGATATATGGTCAAAAAATACAATAAAAACCTTTTGACTTGACTTTATTTGAAGACTTTCCTTCGGGTAGACTGAGAAACAGACGGAAAAACCGATGGAAGTATCAGAAAACAATGGGTCTTGTGTTCCTGATCGTATAACAAACGTGAATGAAGCAGTTGAAGAAAAACTATTTAAGACATTTAACCTTGCCGTGACCTTGAGCCCAGTGCTTAATTTGTAAATTAATCATTTCTGGAACAAAACCAGCAGTCTCTCGCCGCTGTGACCGACACCAAACACACAACTTCGGTTTTCCCGGAACATGACGTCACTAAACGGTGGTAGTGCAATTATAAACGCCCCAAGTCGAAGCCATTGAACTCTTGCCAATCTATTTCGTGCTCGAATCCATGGGCAGGTCTATTGCGTTTTGCCTCGAAATACTGTAGAAGTCGTTTTCATCTGAAACGTTTGACTAACAGGGTAGGATGATAAACTTATTGCAGCATTCCACTGTATTGCATAGATGTGTATAACATTTGAGTACTGAACAAGCCAAATACGAGTCTTCCTGATCTCTCTCTCTCTCTCTCTCTCTCTCACACACACACACACACTCACACACATGTCCTCTGATCCTCGCTCTGCGACGCTGTGGTCTGCGGATTGAAGAATGCGCTGAAAGACGGGGAGGAGCCGAAAGTCTGCGCCATTTTCATATGGAATTTAAAGGGGACTGAGGAGATCACCAATTTGTGTACAGTTTATGGAGAATCGCAGAATTTTAGGAGGGCTCAGTAGAAATGTTAGGGGGCTAAAGCCCCACTAAAAATGGCCTAGCGACGCCCATGCTGCTACCATATGCTTTCTGCTACCATAGGCGATTTAGTACGACTGTGCTCAATATCATTTATCTGATCAGTGAAAGTTTCTGTCACCGACAGCGTGGTTGCGTCCTCCGTTATTTCTGCCCGGTGTAACTCACTTTGCTTCTGTCTCCCGCTATCTTCATCCAGGTGTGCAGTTCCATCTTCTCGGTATTTCTTTTGATCAGGCACACCATCAACTTTTCTCGTGGATTTAAAAAAAATGAAAATATGTTTGACGGTCTCTTTGACATTTTTAAAATATCAGATTTATTTAGGTAGACCAATAAAGCATTCTTTCTTTCCGCTGCTCACTGCGCGCCAAACTATAATCACCAACCAATGAGAGTAATTGTAAACTTAAGAATAGCTAAACGTTACCTCTAAGTGTATCTCCATAAACGACACTCAGACTTGCTCGCTGTGTTTCACTCACTCATTCACACGCACGCGCACACACACACACACACACACACACACACACATACGCTGTCAGGTCACCAGGCACAAGTTAATGCCGGAACGATTAAAATAAATACCTGAACGCAAAACACGAAAATCGGACATTTTCCGGAACAGGATCCGGCTCAAATTAAGCACTGCTTGAGCCTGGTTGGATCGATTTCAAATTCTATTCATCTGCAGGCTATGGTGAGGTTTCCACATGAATACTACAAACGCTGAACAATGTTTCTTATTTGTCAATGTCTAAACCGTTGGCAACAAAAGTGAGTACACTTGTGTTAAATTTGGTGTTATCGCTCCCACACTCTCTCATACTGGTCACTGGAAGTTCAACATGGCACCTCATGGCAAAGAACTCTCTGAGGATCTGAAAAAAAGAATTGTTGCTCTACATAAAGATGGCCTAGGCTATAAGAAGATTGCCAAGACCCTGAAACTGAGCTGCAGCACGGTGGGCAAGACCATACAGCGGTTTTACAGAACAGGTTCCACTCAGAACAGGCCTCGCCATGGTCCACCAATGAAGTTGAGTGTACGTGCTCAGCGTCATATCCGGAGGTTGTTTTTGGGAAATAGACGTATGAGTGCTGCTAGCATTGCTGCAGAGGTTGGGGGTCAGCCTGTCAGTGCTTAGACCATACGCCGCACACTGCATCAAATTGGTCTGCATGGCTGTCGTCCCAGAGGGAAGCCCGCATACAGTTTGCTGAAGATAAGCAGACTAAGGACATGGCTAGAACCATGTTCTGTGGTCCGATAAGACCAAGATAAACTTATTTGTGTTTCTTTTTCTGAGACAAAACGAATGAAATGAAAACATAATAACAAAGATAATGTCTCCACTTACTAGTTGCTTAACAAATATGTTAAAAAGTAGAATAAATGAAGTGCAATAAAAGAACAAAAATACAAAATGTAGAATAAGTGGGAAAAGCATTGTGAGTAGTGTAAAGAAGAAGTATTGCATATAATGTGTGAGGTGACGTGTAACATTAGCAAGTTACAGTGATGGGCCTCCTAAACACCACCTTCACACGCTCAACCATAAACAAACTAGCAGACAGGAACTTTCTGTGGTGGCACGGAGCTCAACCCCTTTTTTTCTACAGTCTGTCAAAATATAACTGGGCCTGGAGCATGAAACCTAAGAGCAGGTCTTTGTTACCACTGAAAGGGGTTGGGGCTTTCACGGGTTAGCCGTGCTCCTACACTTCAGCACACTTTGAGCAAAATCAGACACATGCTAAATGTCAGACAAGAGCCGAGTTAAAAAAACAAAACAATTTCAGTTAACCAGCAAAACAGACGAGATTCACAAAGAGAACACAGTGTAAACACTGATAACAACAAAAGGCTGGAGAAAGACACACCAAGCAATGCTTCACCATTAGTGAAAGTTTGTATCTATTTAAATAGCTCTTATTTCCCCTGTTTGTTTTATGTATTGTTGTATGTTATGTTAAATACATACATCAGAAATTTGGGGAGCTGGAATTAAAAGCTAAAGCTATGAGTTATATATTGATTTTTTTTTTTAAAAAAATGTAAGGAAGTACATTCTGCATTCAAACTACTTAAAAAATTCTATCACAACACTTTCTACACAACATGTTCCACAGATTGCAGTGTGAACAGGTGAGGGAAGTGTGAGAACTGTTCCAAAGGTTGTTCAGCGTTTTTGGTTTTTCAGGTTTTGAATCATGGTCTTGATGTTTTTTTCAGCTTTAGTCATCTTCAGTAAGGATTGTATGACTGTATGTATTAGTCTAGCTACCCCTGCAAAGTTTTCATAGGTCCACCCATGCTTAAAAGTCAGCAAGGTCTTCTTTATATCAAATGCGAGTTCTTTGCTTTTACTTATTGTTTTCCAAACTGCCTCTGGCTTATTTACGTGTTGTCATGTGTGGTGAGGTCACAATATGCAATATTTTTAGGTGCATGGAAGTGATGCTGCAAAGAAAAATGGGGCACAACCACTTCTGTGTCAGTCCTACATACTATAAGATATTTCATTATACTATATCAAGGGTACAATCTCTTCAACAAACCCTGTTGATGTCATGTTGTTACATGTTTGTGTGAGCAAACTGAGAAGACCATAATAAAGACCACATTCTCAGCTGTGTGACAAGCTGAACCAAGACCCCATCTGTTGTAACCCATCTCAATGAATATCTGCTTAAATAACATCATAAGTACTATGTCTTCTCATCTGTTGAGTTTGGTCATTTCATCAGTTTTTCCAAGCCATTTTCCCAGTCTGCAGTCATTACCATAGTTTGAGGTTCTTGCTTTGCCTTTCCCCACAGCACATTGACAGTTTTATCTGAAAGTTTTCTTGGTCTCTCCAGATCTTGCCTTGACTCCTACAATCCCACCTAATTCCAATATCCAGGGTACTGCAACATGGATATATTTTTAAACACTTTTTCTGCTTTGCAGGCATCAATAAGCTTCAAGGAGCTTGAAGGTGGTTACTGAGTGTTTAAAGAATTAATGATCCTGTTTACGATTCCTAATGACATTTCTTGACCTGACTAACGAGTCCCAATAAGTCAATAAAAACCTAATAGGTGAAAGGAGTTTCAGAACAGACTTTTGTATACACTGATCAGGCATAACATTATGAGAACATAGAGGTGGAGAGAATAAGACTGATTATCTCCTCGTCATGGCACCTGTTAGTGGGTGGGATATATTAGACAGCAAGTGAACATTTTGTCCTCAAAGTTGATGTGTTAGAAGCAGGAAAAATGGACAAGCGTAAGGATTTGAGTGAGTTTGATGAAGGGCCAAATTGTGATGGCTAGACCACTGGATCAGAGCATCTCCAAAACTGCAGCTCTTGTAGAGTGTTCCCGGTCTGCAGTGGTCAGTATCTATCTAAAGTGAGCTGGCCCGTGTGATCCGATCCAACAGACGAGCTACTGTTGCTCAAATTGCTGAAGAGGTTAATGCTGGTTCTGATAGAATGTTTGATAGATGTTTTGGCAGCAAAAGGGGGACTGACACAATATTAGGCATAATGTTATGCCTGATCGGTGTATGCCATAATTACATTTGGCGCAAAAGTGCTACGACTCAGACTAAGACTATTTTATTTATTTAAAAAATCCTAGTTCAAGTCTCAAGGTCTTTAGACACTGTTTGAAGAAAGTCACTGCCAGGGTAAGTTCAGTCCACCACCAAGGTGACAGAAATTAGAAGAGATTTGATGCATATCTTTCATGCACCCTGAGAGATGGTGGAATCGGTTGAGTCGGGGGATCTGAGGAAGCATATTGAAGTGTGAGGTCTGATAAGAGCCTTGAGGTTTGAGTCTGATAAGAGCTTTGAGGTTTGAATCTGATAAGAGCCTTGAGGTGTGAGTCTGATAAGAACTTTGAGGTAAGTGGGTGCTGGTTAATTTTTAAAACAAAAATCAGATATGGCAGCTACCGGAAACCGAGAGGAAGCAAAGAAGTGGGGTGGTGTAGGAGACCTTCAGAAGATTGAAAACAATGTGCAGTTACTGTTTCCTTCTGTTTTCGAGTTTATGAAAAGTATAAAGTGCTGTAACTTTCACAGCTAACATACTTTATTTTTGTTTTTGTAAAAGAGTTGTTTGTACTTCTTCTCACTTCAAAAATGGGAATAAGAACTGAAACAATAAACTGAAAATCTGAAGTATTATTATATTGTTTGTCAGTAGTTACTGATCTGGAGCATATGATTACACATGGTAATTTATTTCTAATTACAGAAACGTTAATGTCTTACTACTAAAAGTAAATGAATTATTACTAACAATTATAACTATTATTAATATTTAACTTACTCTCTTTTCATTAAAAACTTGTACTTCTGTAAGTAACCTATAAAGAGACATACAGTATAATAACGTTTACATTTTAGACTCTGAGGTACACTGGAAAAGGTTGAAGTGTATTAGTAAATCTCCAGATCTACTCCAGGCGTAGTTTTATGCATGTGTCTATTAAACTGGACACAATTTAATAATCATATCAAAGCATCTAAATATATTACTGCATTGAATGATACTAAATTCTATATAAAAACAAAGGGTGTTAACACTGTTACAGGCACTCGGGAAATAGAAATAGGGTTAGATCAGATAGAAACGGAAACCAGATTATAATCTGCTCAGTATAATCTGGTGAATGTAGTGTGTACTACACACACACATACACACACACACACATACACATTAGACTACAAGTGAAGCAAACAGGCAAGACAATGATGTACAGTTTTTTTCTCAACATATTTCTTTTATTATATGAGACATTCAGTTAAAAAATAATTCTGACAGATTCAATTTCCTGAATTCATTAATATAAGAATAAATGTGATACATATGTGGAAAAAACAAAACAAAAACAAGATTGTAACAAAGGTTAATACAATCTACAGACTCTTCATAGATTCCACAACAATTTTTTGCTCATGAAATGATTCTAGGATTATTTTTATTTCAAGGGATTCACATAAAAAAAAAAAAAAACACAAGTAGGATTTGAGCCAAGTGAAAAAAAGTTTCAATTACTATGAGCTATATGTAACCATGAGATTTGGTTCCTTTAACTTTCAGTACATTAGTAATGTTTAACTGGTGCTTTTGAAAAAAGAATGATGAAAATGATGACGAAAATGATTCCAATGATCAGTGCGGCGATATTCAGGTTCTTTGCCATTCTGGAGTGCGCGTTAGCTACTGCAGCATTACCGATAGTGTTAGCCGTTTCAGTCTACAATGAAAACATAATTTAATTCCTTTTTGCCAAAGACAAATCAAAGTATTTGTGAAGAATTGACAATAAACGACTTACCCGGCAGGAGAACACTATGGCGATGATTCCAAGAGGAAGACAACAGCATAATGTGTTAAAGATGGACCAACCCAGGTATGTGGGTGCATGGACTACACCAGTCCCAGCGATATTTGGTTCCATTTTCCACACTCGAGTTCTGCCTGTGTGAGTAAAAGTTTCAGGATGATGTGGGGTGACTGTTAGCAGAAAATGTTATATATAAAGATTCACAGAGGGATGTGGCCTGACTGGAGCTGAGGTGTGTGTGTGTGGGGGGGGTGGGGTGGGGGGTTTCTTCGTTGTGGTGGTTGTGCCAGGTGACAAATCAATATTGTATCATGAAAATATAACCCATTTTTTAATTTCTCATTAAAGAGAAAATTTAAGAAAATGACAATTCTCACATGTGATATTTGATGCTCTGGGTGTTAATTTCTTTTCTGATGGATGATAAACATTAAGACACAAAATATACAGGACATACTGAATAAGGTAAAAATCATCCAAATGTATACATACATGAGTAAAATAGGATAAAATAAGTAGAATTTGAAAATGATATGAATAGACAAGATATAAAATAAATGATGAGCAGCATTACACTGTATAGGTAGAAATTATTTTTGTTATTGTTTTATTTTTGTTTTGTTTATGTTACTTCATCTTGTTTTATTTGCTTTATTTATTTTGTTTTGTCATCTTGTTTTATTTCTTTTGCTTTTTTATTCGTTTTGTGTTTTCGTGCTATTTTTTTAAATTTTTTTTTATCAGGTTTTTATTTGTGTATTGATGGTTTTATTTTGTCTTGTGTAGTTTCAGTTTTATGGTTTTATTTTGATTACATTTTCTTATTATTTTTTTTTGTTTGCTTTTGTCTTGTTTGTTTTTTTTTTTTTGCTCTATATTTTGGGTCATTTATAATGGCAAAATTGTCTTTTATTTTTTTACTTATTTTTATTTGTTTTACCTTCCAAATCAAAGGTATTTTAAAATGGATTAAATATTGGAAGTAAAAATGCGATGTGGTTGAAGTGTTTTTCTATACACTGTTCCTGGTACTCAGAGGTGTCAACCTTCTCTGTATTCTGCCACGGAACCTTAAGCTAGTTCAAAAACAATTTGACAGAAACAAAGGCATACCAGAGTGTGAACGGAAAATTTCTTTGCAGCTTGATGCCTTTGAGGCTTTGTTTGTGGTGTCTTTCGGAAACTACCTACAAGCCATTAGTTTCTACAAGCTACTGAAAAATGCACAGTGTGAATCAAAAAAGGAGACTAAAAAATTGTAATTTAACATGAATTAAAGTTTATACATAACTAGGAATCTTTACCAAAAAGCACCAATAGAAAATGTTTGCCTAATAAATTAAAGTGACCATTGTGCATCAGCAGGTTACTTCAACTCCATCTCAAAGTTTTACTCAGTTCTCAAATTCATAAAACTTTAGGGTTTGTTTCTAATGAATTCCTTCCACTGTAGGTTGAATATATAAATATATCAAATGGATATTGTGGATTTGTACAACATATACAAAGAACTGCTGCTGTAGCCACAGAACTGTATATCTGTACAATAAAATCAGTAATAATACCACTATTTCTTATTCTACTATCAGTTTACTATAATCGTTTGACCTTACCACATTGACCTTATTGCTTTTCTCATTAAGGACCTAAATTCTGCAGAATTCTGTAATCATGATCTGCTGACAATGCTGGCTAACCACATAGACACTCCTCTCTTCTGTGCAGCTTCAAACAAGCATTTATAAGTGAAATGATTGCATTTATCGCTGTAGTAAAACTGTTCAGGCATAACATTCTGACCAGTGACAGGTGAAGTGAATAACACTGATCATCTCCTCATCATTGATGCACGTGGGGAGCGAAGGCTGGCCTGTGTGTTCCGATCCAACAGACTGTTGCTATATTGTTGCTACTGTCACTATATAATTGCTGAAGAAGTTAATGCTGGGTCCGATTGAAAGGTGTCAGTATACACAGTGGTCTGTTTTGGCATCTCTCTCTCTCTCTCTCTCTCTCTCTCTCTTTGTTTTTTTGCCAACACTAAAGAGTCTTTACTATGGTGGACTAGAGAATCTTGGTGTAATTTCATACAAAATCAAACAGAAGAGATGCTTCGTACTGATTTTTCAGGATTTAGCTTTAGCTTACGGTTCATTCCATTAAACATCACCTGAAACGTTTTCAATTTTCAATTAAATTCAGTTTATTTGTATAGCGCCTTTTACAGTGGACATTGTCTCAAAGCAGCTGTACAAAAGAAGAGAAACAGAGAAAGGACAAAAAAATTATTAAATTAAATTAAATTAAATTAAATTATTAAACTATTTTATCCCTATTTTGAGTCACAACATTAAAATCCCCAGTGCCAAATTATTAATGGTAAACCTTTTTTTGCTCTTTTTTTCACCATGTGTGTGTGATCACAGCTGTAGCAGTTGTACATGTTCTTTGGAAGAAGTTGTGCAAGCCGAAGTATCGTCTGAATCGAGGGGAGGAAATTTTCAACACACCCTGCGGTACTGAACCATCGTGACCGAGTGGGTGTGACCCTGGACTAGAGTTCCAATCTCAGATCAGTCTCTTAGTTGATTTTTAAAATTTCTTTTCCAACTTCACTACCAACAGCTATTGTCAGCTGGCAATAGTCAGTGCATCGCTGTCAACTAGTGTCACCATATTTCTGAACAAGGCTGTCTTTTATGCATTTTGTCTCTAAATGTCCTCTTTCGGACTCGTTTTCACCATGAATGCTCAAGCAAAGCCTCGAAAAAGACTGTGTGTCTTACTGGTGCATGTGTCATTTTGCGATACAGAAGGATTCTGTTCTCATAAAGCACTGGATATGCAAAACACAGCTGTTCAATATAATTTTCTGTCTGAAATAAAAGAAGGGAACATTTAAATAATAGCACAGTATGGGCAGGACATAATTCTGTTCTTGAGCAAAATTCTTTGGGATAATACCTAACATCATGAAATTTGCAGTTTAGAATTTTTACATTTTCTATAAAGTCATCTTTATTCTTTAGTCTGTTTTTTTTCCACTTTGAGGTTAATTGGTTTGGTGTATGAGGGGTCATTCGTGTCCCACTGATTTCAATTAAGCATGTAAAGCAAAAACTTTAATACACAATATGTGCATTAAGCATTAATAAAAAAAATCTGTCACAGTCTTTGCTTGTTCCAATCCAACCAAATAAAGCTGAATGTGGGGTCTGAGTGTGTTTAAGGTTTCAGGCTTGAAACATTCCTTTCCATGACGCATCCATTAAGGTAGGTTATAGATTTACTTAGCCACAAGCCAGAGGGTTTGGAGGAAGTTGAATCATGTATAGTACATAAATTGTATAGTACAATAAATTTCTCATCCTTAATTAATCAGTAGTTCTGTTGTAATACTGATTGACAAGGTCACTTTACATATAGGAAAAAGTAATTCAATTCAGTTAAGCAGTGAAAGTATCTTTATAAAATTTTGTACTTGGCAACAGATTTGGCTGTATGCCACCTTCGCATTGCTCTTCAACACATGCCATCCCACACATACTTTAAAAGACTCTGAGACTCGTCATTGCTCTGGTTTCATCTCCCATTTCCCATCCACACAAGAGATGTAATAGTTTCTGTTTGTGTAAACAGATTGTATACTTTTTTCCGAATTCCTGGAAAAAGGAGTTGCTCTCTCTCTCTCTCTCTCTCTCACGCTCTCTCACTGTGTAGATATGCAGCAATCAGGAGTGTCTCAGTCTTCACATAATTTTACCATTCACCACAACTACACACTAAACCACACTTGCACACAGTGCCCCAGTGGCTTTGATTTCTATATGCAATGAAACTTGTCTGAAGGGAAAATGGTTTTGTGTATCTGGTTTCAGCTGCCTGGTTGCTGCCTGTTGGCATATGTTGTTGAAGATTTTACTTGGCACGAAAAATAAGCTTCAACTTAAATCAACTTAAAACTGAAATCAGCCAATCATGCTTGGTGCACACGAATTACTGAGTTACTGACCCTTGTGTAACTGTGATGACAATCTGCAAAACGATCTGCTGGAATGCTTTGAGTGTGAAATTTATGGCCTTGTGATAAGACCATAACAAAGGCAATCTGACATGAGTCTCATAAGTACGACACGGACAGCAGACAAAGTCTCTCTAGGTATCCAGACAGAACTTACCTATCTGGAAAAAAGACTCAGAATCATTCTATCCAAAGCTGCAATAAAACCTCTGGGTCTTTTTTATTCTTTTTCACCATCAGATTTCAGGCTGTCAGAACACACCCATACTGAGAACACAGGAAGTGCTTAAAGTTGGGACAGCCCCCAGTGACCGTGAAATATGATGCCATAAGATGCACCTTTACAAATCCACCATAGCGGAAATTCAAGCAGACACGTCAGCAAGAGCTAGAGAAGTGAAAGTACATAAACACCAATATATGAAGGAAAAAATTGTATTGTGCAATATAGACATAATAAAAAAATATGCACCTGTCGGCATACACAGAGGAATGGGGTGGGAAGGGTATTTTTTTTAAGGAAAACCCAGCAAAACCATCATTTCCAAAAGGAAATGAAAAATCCCCAGTCATTCTGTCTCCCTGACCAAATTCTACAGATTTACAGTGGAGAGCAGCTGCAAAATAGTCGGCTATGTCAATGATCGCAATCACACTTCATCCCCAGAGCCTCTCTGCCTCCATTGGAGGACACGTACATCAGTATCATCCAGGACCCAGCTGCATCCTCTTCATCTTACAACATATAGAGAGCGATTCCCAAACCAGATTCAGCTGACTGAGAAACCAGTGGTCAGTCAAGATGTTAACCCTGTGAACAAACACCCCTTAGTTCCACATTAGTTTAAATGTTGATTCTTCAACTTATTCTGTAAAAGGAAAAGAAAAATTGCACTTCCACTTTTATTGGTTATTGGTTCGACTTCGTTTCCTAATTTGTAGCATCTGAGTTTTAATCTTTAATAATTCATCATGTCTCGGAAGAACAATGGAACCAAAAATCTTAGACATGAAGACTGATATATTCCGGGAAAGCAAAGGGAGACCAACCTACAAACCAGCACACTGGTGAGTAGCAGCAGGAGAGGGCACTGTTGCCTCTCAAATAATGCTTCAGTTCAATTTTGTGTAAAGTCGGATCTTTACCAAAACACCATCCTAACATAAAAGGCTGGATCTTTAGACTTGATAATTTAACACAACAACACAGTTGGTCCTCTGTGACTTCCTCACATCTCTTTTGTGACTGTAGCTATGGATTTCAGACGGTGTGAAATTTTTATGTCTGTGTTTGACCCAAACTGCCTTTTCAAAAAGGACTGAGAAATCATTTCTAATAAAAAATAATAATGAAAAGAAATTCCAAGATCTCAAGATCTAAACCTTTAGCATACAGCAGGGTTTTCAGTTCAGTTTTCAGTTTCACAGATTTTTTTTAACGCTTATGCTCAGCTTTCTCTTTTTTTCCACAGCTGGAAAATGTCTGTAACATTACAGTAATATGACCCATGAACGAACTTTTTACATAAGCTTGGCTTGTTCCATTTCAGACTGTGCCAAAAAACAAAAAGCACACTTCAGAATGATTTACATGTGTATGGGTTTAAGGAACTTGGAAAGTTTAATTCACTGGGTTTCTTATACAACATGTCCATACTGTTACCTACGATTTTAATTTATTTTAGTATTCTATTTCCAGATAACACACAAGAATACTGTAGAACCCAACCAATATTAACAGTAATGCACATGCATCAGCATAATACATATACATATACACCCCCAATACATTCTATGACATGTCACACATTTCACGGGAAGTCCTTACCGATTTATCTACCACACTTTCCACACACGCTTTAAAAAAGTGATTCAGACTTCCATTTAGTGGCTCGTTAATACGGTTGTTGATCTGGTGTCAGCTCTTGAGGGCAGCCTGAGGGCAAACAGATTTCCATTGATGCGTCAGCATTAGACATGAGCCTCAGCTTAGACGCACTTGAGTGTTTCTTCTTCTTGAAAATCACATCCAAATTGCATGCCCATGCATACAGAGGCTTACATGACTAAAAGGTGATGACAGGACATCTAGACACATTGACAACTAAATCACTCTTTTAACACAGTCAAAAACAGTGAAATGCATGTCTGTCAGGGACGATTACATGAGGAATAAAACATGACGGGACACATTGTTATAGGAGAATAATGAATGATGTGCGCAGTGTGATGTGGCCCGACAGGAAGCTAAGGTATTTTTAGCATCCTGAATTTAGCAATATGCCAGCATTTTAATTCACTAATGAACAGCACAATATAATTTTATCCATTTAAAGTTACATTTAATTTTGTGCAATGTCAATTCAACAAACCCTTATTTATTTTCATGAGTTACAAGAGTCAGTGGATGTGGAGATGAACTACAGTGTCATGTAAGAGGCAACAGTGCCTCTTCTGCTGCGTCAGACTTCATACAAGTTCTTCTTCGTTTTCCTACAAGAATCCCATAAAGTATTTTTAACAACACATATATAAACCCTGCACAAAAATCTAAGCATCAGAGGGTCCAGACATACTATCAGGGGAGTACACAAGCATACTGTCAAAGGAGAATGAAAGTGCAGGTCCTCAATGGTTTTATTTAACCTAGCAAACAGGGCAAAAACAATGTTAGCAAACATACATGGGTCACGCTATCAGCAACCAACATGCACTGGACTTGGCAGAATCAGATAAATGGGAAACATGGAACTAGGTCAAGCTCTAGGCAGACGTAACAGTAAACAGAAGGCATAGTAACTGCTGGTACACAATGAAACTGATCAGATACTTTGCAACAATTCTGTGAACTGACAGCCCTTTTAAATTGTGAATGTGGTGAGATTGCAGTAGAGTGTAATCATTACTTTTGTGAATGAGAAAGTGAGAGATTCCAGGTGCTGCAGTCATCAGTGGCCATGGTGTTTGTAGGCCATGGTGAATTCTCAGAAGTGTAGTTAGACATTGATTCTGGCGTCAACTTGACAGAACCCCCCCACAGAAGCGCTCTGAGAGCGATCTTTCTCCTGGGCCTCCCCCTAAGCCATGGACCTGGAGGATTGGGGTGGTATGCATAAAATTACTGACATAGTAGGGGATCAAGAATGTCATGGAGCTGACATCCAGGACCATTGCTTAGGTTTGTAGCCCTCCCAGTCAATCAAATACTGCAACATCTGAGCCCTCTCAGTACTGTGAATCTAGTATCTCCCTTACAGAATAATGGTGGGTGGAGTGGGGATGTCTTCTGTGAGGGGACCTTGAGACTATAAACATGAAAGGTAGTAACCAGCTTACCTGACGTACTAGTGTGACTACTTTCCAATAGATCTTGGCTGGACAGCTATACCTGTTCTCCTGGTTCATAGTTGGGTACTCCTTTCTGCCATCTTTCTGCAAATTTCTTGTTCACTTGAGCTGCAATCTCTGTTGAAGATGTTGGTAGGCCTGTCCCCATGCCTGCTCAGTCCACTAGAACTGGCCACTGTGGGTGAGTCTAATGGGTTGGCAGCTGCCAATCCAGGACAAATTAGAAAGCTATGGGTTTTGTGGCTGTGTGCTTTAGAGAGTTTAACTCTCTCTTTATACCTCCATACGTGCAGTGATGCCATTCTTCAATGGTGAATTTCACCAACAGGAGCTGCTCTCGACTGTGTCAGATTCTTATAAAAGATTACCACTGGGTGAATCTTGGGTTTCTTTCCTCAGTTCCGGAAGGGATGGCTAAGACTTCAAGAAGCTTTATTGTCATTTCAACCACATATAGCTGACGCAGTACATAGTGAAATGAAACAACGTTTCTCCAGGACCTGGTGCTACATAAACATACAACAACAAAGAGTTCAACACAAAAAAACAACACCACAGAGCTAGGACAGAAGTTTGTCTTAGCCACGTAAAGTGCACAGTGTGCAGCTAGGTGCAAACAGAGCATAGACAAGACAGTGCAAAAAAGACAATAAATACAAGAAAGACAACACAAAAAACACAGGGCAATTAGCGCCGAAAAAGAAAGAGAAGAACATGTGTAATGGAATGTAAGTGAAATAAAATAAGATAAAATGAAAAGATGTAAAAATATTGTGCAAAAATTCAACAGCAGCGGTTGAGGTAGTGCAAATAGAAATAAACATAAATGCAACTATAGCAGCAGATGACAGGTAGAGGTAGTGCAATAAGTAATGAACAATATAAATTATGTGTGTGCATGTGTGTGCGTCCACACAGTCGAGAGAGAGAGTGTGTGTGTATCTGTGTGTGAGAGAGACAGAGAGTTGTATACAGTTCAGTCCTGAGTGAGTGTGTGTGTGTGTGTGTGTGAGAGAGTGTAGAACAGTTCAGTCCTGGGTGAGAGTGTGTGTGAGAGTGTAGAACAGTTCAGTCCTGAGTGAGAGTGTGTGTGAGAGTGTAGAACAGTTCAGTCCCGGGTGTTGAGAAGCCTGATGGCTTGAGGAAAGAAACTGTTACACAGTCTGGTTGTGAGGGCCCGAATGCTCCGGTACCTCTTTCCAGATGGCAGGAGGGAGAAGAGTGTGTGTGAGGGGTGTGTGGGGTGTGTAAGAGTGTGTGTGAGGGGTGTGTGGGGTCAGCCACAATGCTGTTAGCTTTGCGGATGCAGCGTGCGGTGTAAATGTCT
The DNA here is from genome assembly GCF_019097595.1 of Hemibagrus wyckioides. NCBI lineage: Eukaryota > Metazoa > Chordata > Actinopteri > Siluriformes > Bagridae > Hemibagrus > Hemibagrus wyckioides. The sequence goes on from NC_080737.1 coordinate 6,594,762, forward strand.
GTGATAGAGGGGAGAGAGACTCCGATGATCTTTTCAGCTGTCCTCACTATCCGCTGAAGGGTCTTGCGATCCAAGACGGTGCAGTTCCCAAACCAGGCAGTGATCTCAGGATGCAACTGCTCAGGATGCTCTCGATGGTCCCTCCGTAGAACACAGTCAGAGATGGGAGAAGGGAGATGGGCTTTCCTCAGCCTCCTCAGGAAGGAGAGGCGCTGCTGGGCTTTCTTGGAGCTGGTGTTGAGTGGTGATGAGTAAACCATTACAAGGAATGACTTGGTATGGTTAGGATATTTCAGGATGGGCTCAGTGGAGAAAGGTTTTAGAGTTCTGCAAATGCTTTCAAATGCTGTTGTATTCCACTGCAGGTTCTCTGTCCCCTTCTTTAGCAGGGAAGTCAATGGAGATGAAATGCTGCTAAATTCCATTTATGAATAAAAATTTGCAATTCCCAGGAAAGTTTCCTTATCTGTGGTGAATGCAGGCCAGTTTGTTACCGCTGAGACCTTGTCCAGGACCATGAGCAGCCCTCTGATATGATATAGGCATGATATAGCCTAGAACGGTCACCTGGGACCTGTGACCCAGGGGAGTGAATCAGGCGAGTAAATTAGAATGTCTTCAATATATGCAATGACATACTTCCCCAACATCTGCCACAGCATGTTGCTGATGAAACACTGCAATACTGCTGGTACTGATAGCCCATATGACACGAGGGGCAGTGGTAGCTCAAGTGGTTAAGGTTCTGGGATGTTGATCAGAAGATCAGGATTCAAGCCCCAGCACCGCAAAGCTGCCACCATGGGGCCCTTGAGCAAGGCCTCCAAAACTCCCTCAACCTCCCACTTCAAGGATGCTGCATCATGGTTGACCCTGAGATAACCATGCCAAGAAAGAATTTCACTGTGCAGTAATGTAAATGTGACAAATAAAGGCTACTTAATTCAAAGTAACCAGAGGTGGTGCTAAAGGTACTATTTTGTTTTGCTAAGGGCCATCTTCTACTTGTCTCTCTCTTGGATGCAGGCAAGATTGTATGAATAGTGCCAAACTCTCGCAATACATAAAACATCATAAAGCAATACAACACAATACAAACATCATAAAGCATCTAGAGGTCTATAAGAACAGCGCAAAACATTTAAACCCAGACGTATCACACCAGACATATCTGAGCAATCCTACATGAATTCAAAGCAGGCTAAATATCTAACATTTCAGTTCAATAGACTATGAAGAAAGAAAAAAAAAGAAACCCTTATTGCATTCCAGGCAGCATATTTATATGCTGATGAATCCCCTTTCAAGATTTCACTATTTTAATGAAAATGATATATTTCAGTTTTCTTTTTTTTACCGCTGTAGGACAGATTTATAAGACATATAAAGATTCTCCAGTTTGAAACAAAATGAGTAAATCCACCAATCATCCTTGCATAGTTACGTCTTTAACTATGTGCATGTTTATTAACAAGTGATTAAATCTTGGATATTTCAGTGCCCCTGAAATGCCTGGAGTGCCATGATTTGAAGTTCCTTTTCAAAAAGGAAATCGGACAGAGAGTGTGTTGAGTGATTGATTTCCACAAAAGCTAATAGTATTTGAGATATGCTACACCTTAAATTAACGACCCTTTTAATGATTGCCAATGGATCAGCCAACCGGTTTTAGGATTTGTTGGGGACAGTTGCATTCAATACATGTGTATAGAGTTGGATATTAGTGTGATTGAAACAAGTCTTGTATATTTCTGTTTAAGTTCTAAGAGTATAATTAAATTACAGTTGGTTGGTCAGACTGTAAGAATGTCAGTAGGTCATTACTGCTTGTTTTTAAGGTTCAGCCTCAAAATGATCAGAATATCTGTGGATATTTTTTTCTGGTAAAATATGTGAAGACGCAGTTTCACTGACTGTTACCAAGTGTTGAAACTGGAGCCTTGGTGCAAGAAAACATCATATAAACAACCACACAGAAATAAAAAATGGCTAAGATGTTAATTGTGCACAATATTGTGTAAAAAATACATTTTATTGCTAGCATATTAGAATGGGCTCTTTAAGAGCTATTGTCATAGCTACTTATTTAATAACCTTCTGATCAATCAGAAATGAAAATTCAACTGTGCAGCCAAAGAATAGATGAACCACAATCGTGTTTTGCTTGTGGTTTGTGTGGCAGGAGATTTGTACGAGAGTAGAAATGGCTCGTCCAAAGCCAGCGTTAAAGGGCAGCTTCCTTCCAGAGAGCTGGTTCAGATCATGGCTCTGACTTGAATCTGATTGAGTGTGACATATTATGGCTGTGAGCAGAAATGAAATTAGACAGGTTCTTTTTCTACCCCTCCCCATCATCTTATTAGACTTGCAAGTGCTAGTATTAGCTCCCATTGGAGACCTATTCCTTTCACTTGACACCATGTACCACTCAACTGTGTGGCACCAGTGACCAGGTGGATAATTCCAGATCGTATGTACTTCAGTGGCTCCATGTAGGTTCTAAATGTTTTTTTTTTTGGCATGTTTGAGGAGGACTCATCACCCATGTTCTGGGAAAGATGTTAAAATTTAATGTGAAGGATTGTCCCTACGGTTAAGGCTCAATTAATTTCTTTATTATGGGCTTCATGGTTGAGTGGAGTGTGATTGAGAGGAGAATGGGGTTATAACCTCTGAGACCTTTATGTGATTGATTACAGTGTTTAGTACTACTGTATAGGCAGAAAAAAATGGTATTCAAGGCACATCTATACAGAAAATTCTTGATTCTTATTCATTTGATATAACAGCAGCCATGAGAGTACTTGGGCATGCAAGACAAATCACAAGTTTTATTCATTCTAATACATTATCATTTCAAAATATTACTTTTGTGCTTTCCGAATTCTCTCCATGACAAGCTAGGATGTTTAAACCTTATTAAATTCATTAGATAGAATAGAAGGAGGGTAATTGAACACTTTTTTAAGCTCGGTGCTAATCAAGCATGATTTCACATGTCTGTGGAAAAGCACCAGACAGTTACTGATCACTTGCTTATTTTATTCTTATATAAGTTCCTCAACTCTTTTCATCTCAGCGCCTTATGGGGGCATCAGGTGGTGTTGGAACTCATCAGACCAAAGGCGTAACCAGTTCTAGCTTGCAGTTCAAGTGATGGTCATGTCCAGAGATTTTTAAGCTGCTTGCAATTGAGGCCCCAGCTGAGTGAGGCAGTGAGAGCGGATGGTGAAGGAAGACCTATGAGCCCATGCTGCTTGTAATTTATTTACCTCAATAGCCCCATTCCAGCATTCCAGCATGCAGCACAGTGGTAACTGTGGGGTTGGATGGGGGAGGGCTGGGAGATGCAGGAGATCCACTTGCTCCATTTTCCATGGATTTACTGTCTAATTCCAGAGATTCATACCAAATGATTATCTGTGGGTCCATGATAATTTTGATTTATCCACCCCAATCTTCACATTCTGTAGTTATGCAAGGGTTTGACTGAGCAAACTGGAGATTTAGTATTATACAGGATGGGGTGATTACAAGGATTTTCTCCGCTGTTCTCATCTGTCTACACTCTTACGTACTGCATTGCAGTGATTCGCATCAATTTTCTGCATGACACTTACTTTAAATGGAAATTACATACAACTGAAAAAGCTCCTGAGGGAGAGTAAACAAAAAAAGCAGTAAAAAAAAAGGAACTGCCTTTGAGGAAAAGCGTATCTGAAGAACTTTCCTGATGTACACGCAAGACTGGACACTTTAGATTCACCTAATATGGAATCCCTTGGGTGACACAGTGGCTTTGTGGTTCGGACATATGCCTCACAACACCTGGGTTCGGGGTTCGATTGCCATCTCCGTCCTGTGTGGTTGGAGTTTGCATGTTCTCACAATGCTTTGAGGGGTTCCTCCTGTACTCTGGTATCCTGCTCCAGTCATAATACATGCTCTGTAGAGTGATTGGATTCTCTAACTTGTCCGTAGTGTGTGAATGAGTGTGTGTAATTGTCCACTGTGAAGGACTGGCACTCTGTCTAGGGTAGCAATGTCCAATCTTATCCACAAAGGGCCGGTGTCGGTGCAGGTTTTCATTCCAATCAAGCAGGAGCCACACCTGATTCCACCTGTTTAATCAACTTTGTGGATAAGATTGGACACTGGTCTAGTGTGTCCCCTGCCCTGATAGTCCCCTAGGATAGGCTCCAGGTTCCCTGTGTAGGGTAAGAGATACAGAAAATGGATAGATATACCTCAGATTTTTGGAATTCCATATGTACTAGGTGTGTAGCACTATCTGTATCTTTTTAAAGATCCAGATATCCAATTTGACCTATGTGGCCTAAACTAAAAACAAACCCCGAACAGAAAATCATAGGGCTTATATGTTAACATTATTTATAAATTCTGGCTTTGACAATTTCTCAACCTCAGCTATATCACTCAGGTTCGTTCGGTTTGCAGTTATTTAAAATATTTTAGTTATTTACAGTAAGCAAGAATGAATAAATGAATACAGAACATTTATATAATTATGACAAAGGTCTTTGATTGTCCTAACAGCACACAACATTATCCATTCACTCTGAGTAATATATTCATATGCATTTAAATAGTAGATAGCAAACATATGTATTCTAAACACCCAGCCTGTTTCTGATATCTCAAGGTATCAATATCAAGGCGTCCTGATGGTCCAAGACATCTCAGGGATGCATGAGTTTCTTGTTTAACTCCTAAGGATGCAAGTGTCCCATGACAACAGCAATATAGACCTGAAATTTCACACATCAAAGAAAACTGCTGAACTAATATCATGTCTGTAGGCATCAAAATGTTTAATAAAAGCAAAGCATTTTCCTTGCTCAGCAATCCTGCACTGACTAATAATAGACCAAAAATGGCTGCAGGGATTTTTTTATAAATCACATTAGACCTTCTTTTGCTAACCTGGGGATGTTAAAAACAGTCATGAATACTTAATAGTAACTATGTAATGAATAGTTGATAAACGTTTAATTTCTGAAAGTGAATCAAATTAAAGATCTGAGGTAGAAAAACAACTGAAAAGGTTTTCTTGACACAGGACTGGTCTTTGTAGACATTGTACACACACACACACACACACACACACACATATAATCCTTTTTAGGGGATTTACATGCATACTACATGCAATATTTATACCACAGAGCTGTTGAATTCTTAAATTTGATTGGTCAGAAGGTGTTGATTCATTTTCTATAAATGGCTAAACAGCTCGGAAATCAGGACCCTCTGCAAGTCAATTCACATATTATTGTTTTTGTTGCTATAGTAACAGCTCCATCTGATGCTAATAATAAATGTGCTGTTATTTGAGAACGAAAAAAAGAATATAAAATAATTCATACATTGAAATTTTTCTGTCTGGAAAGACATTTATTTAGAATTTTTGGAAGGAGTCTCCAGTGTTGAATAATGGGGCGTTTTCAATCAGTATAAACATATGAATGTTTGAATGTGAGTTTGATATAAAATAAGGCAGGACTCTGTTGGCTTTCAGTGTTTTATAGACGTGTGTTTTTCCCTTCGTTGGATAACCTTACACAGAATTTTAGTGGTTGGAGATTAAATTTAAGCTGCTTTTTAGATGAACAAGCACTTAGTGCATCTCCGAGAGCTGAAATGGGTTTGATAACAGCATTTACTTTTGAAGATTTTCCTTTTTTGGAACTTTTCTATGAATATATTGCCCCTAGTAGACTAGTGAAAAACAGAAACACTATAAATTCTTAAAGCTCTGAGTGTCTACTTTCATATGAGCTTCATATTAACCATCACTGTGGAGCGGAACATGACATTCAATACTGAGCACGGACACAACAAAACAAGCAGAAACTTTTTTGGCCTCTGAAAACAAAATGCAGTGTTTCATTCATCAAATAATTGCTGTTTTATTATTATAAGATAAATAAAGCACTTTTGTTATGTTTAGTTGGAAAATTATTAACTGCACACTATAATATTTGATAAGTGCTTCAGTTCTTACTTATAACAGTTAGTCTCAGAATCTCTCAGATATACTACAAGCTTATTTTTTTCTGAATACAGATTAATATTAAGATAAATAGCTATACAATAAACAGGGGTGTCAGGGGGTGAAAAGATTAGGAGTGTCTATTTATAAAGTACATTTTGAGGCAATTATGCATCATCAGGGCAACAGAAAAGAGATTAGTCTAAATAAAACACCATGAAACAGGTACACTCCTCATTCAGCAATTCATGCTCTGAACATTTCCTAGCAAATGGAAGCAAAGCATGGAGGGTATAATATTTATGCCAGCTTTTTTTCCCCCCTGTGGTGCTGTAGACAGTTTAATTTAGAATGACTGCAGAGCCAGAGTGGCCTGTGTGTCCATGGGAACTACGGAAAATGAGCACATCAACCTGATGTACAGATTATTATGATGATATTATGTATACATAAAATGATGCATAAGGTCTAGTGATCATTACTGAAGGTGTTTGAATAAAAAAATACTTGAGAACGCAATCAGTGTGGAATAGTGTTATGTAGATGTGGTGTTAATTAAAGCTCTATGTGATAACAGGAAGTGACCCCCAGAATTTTAAATATATATATATATATATATATGTTCATTTTATATCATTGTAACAAATAAATGCTCTACTGAATGATTTATTGACCACAAAGACACTAAATATAAAAGTATGACTTGTTCAATTCAGTATACTCAAAGATGATCATTATAAAATGACATTTATAATAAAGGAAAAAATGACATCAGACCAAGAACTTGCCCTGTGTCTAATTTTATATTTTTCTTGTCCTTCTTTCTATCCATTTTTCCAGTCCATTCTTCCATTTCCAATTACAGCAAGTCATCAATACAGGAAAAATCAGGTGCATCTCAAACCTGACAACACATTCTTTCCAACAAAAGCCAATCTCCTCTAAAATACTCCAAGTCAGTGCTTTTGATTAAGGATCAATCGATCCTGCCATTCTTCCTGCCCAATGTCAGATGCATTCTCAAGGTTCTTTAGCCATGGACAACACCGGACGCAGATGAGATTCAAACCTGAGCCAAGAACCTACCTTCTTTCTGACATTGTTAATAGGTTTGGATTGGATTCTTCCCCACTTTGCACTTTTGCTAAAAATATCTGACAGTGTAAAATTATATGTAGTTTTGTTTTGTGCTGATACCATATGCTGTACCAGCTTTAGACTTTCACAGAGTTTCTGTTAATGAACTTATGACTCGACTCAACAAAATAAAAATGAGATTATAACCTTGACTTTTACTTTGAAAAACTAAGCCAACAACACAAAATAACCCTCATTTGGAGTGCGCCACAACATTAGGTACAAAGTGTTATGTAAGGAACACAATGAGATGTCCAGTGAGTATTACATTGTGTTTTTATCCCTTTATAGTTACATTTAACATTGTGAAATGTTAATCAGACAAATTATTTTCAGTTGTCATTTGTATTAAAGCAGCTATAAACAGTTGTTTACTCACCAGCAACGATTTTCTTTCATGAAGTTAAGGCAAAACCAACCACCCAAACACCAATCCAACCCATCCAACAAAACATTCAGCCAACCCACCAACCAACAAAAGTATCAACCAAATGACGAATTCAACAACAAATTAACCAACCCACCAACCAACCAAACACCAATCCAACCCATCCCAACATTTCATGGCACAGAGCTGATGCTAAAGAATATTAATCAACCTTTTTATTAGTCAAAATATTCAGAAGATTCGAAACATCTTGTGGCCTAAAAAAATAAAATACAACAAATGAATAATAATAATAATAATAATAATAATAATAATAATAATAATAATAATAATAATAATAATAATAATAAGCTAAGCATACACAAATTTGACCAGTAGAGGAACTTTGCTGCACAAAATATAATCTAGACTTCATCCATCCATCCATTTTCTATACCCGCTTTATTCCTAATTAGGGTCACAGGGATCTGCTGGAGCCTATCCCAGCACACATTGGGCGAAAGGCAGGGGTACTCTAGACTTCATTATAATTCAAAATCTGGAACAAGCAAGGCTAGTGTTGGAATAGTCAGTATTCCCAGTTGCCAACTTAAACATCTTACATAACAGTCAAATGGGTGCGGATAAAATATTAACAACAAAAGCAATAATTATTTATGAATGAATATTGCACTACATTGGGTGATGAATGCATTGCTTGAGACTTGTGGTTCTGTTAAGCTCTGTGGGAGCATTTATTTATGTCTCTGGCATGGTTTTGCTCCACTTCTCCTCTTAGTAGGAAGAATCTCTGGATGAAAATGATTTACATCACACTGACATGTCCTTCACAAGCATGAGATCTCAACCCACCTGAAAACGAGGCAGATTTTTTTGAAGAGATGAGCTCTCCATAAAGCCCATCATGAGGGAATATCAGCCAGAAGTTACAGCTCCAGAGACTTAAAGCTGTTTTACTGGCTTATACTGTTTTTATTTCCCTTTCATTTGTCACCTTTCTACCACATGCCATGAAACAATTCATTAATTAACTTGTTGACTATATGACTAGTGAAACTATCAATAGTTACGTTTGTTATACAAATACACTTTAATTGAAATTGATCGTAACTGATACAAGATCTAATGCAAGACCTAAGATCCTTCCGAATCTTTATTTGTGCTCAGCAACAATAGTAACTTTCTTAAAAAAAAAAAAACCCTCCACAATGTAGGTTCATCCATTCATTCATTGCTGGTTTGTCTGTTAACACAGATCGACTCAACATTATTGATTTACTCACAGCACAGGAGATTTTTTTCAACCCTTTTACACCTCAGCAAGCCTTTAAATGCCTACAATTCTAACCTATGCAATAAAAGCATTTGTCTGATTCTTTTATTCTATGCATCTATGCCTTCCTCTTTATCAAACGTCTGTGTATATGATTTTCATTTTGTAAATTTTCAAACTGATCTCTAACCAGGTTAACAGTGTTACTTCCCAGCAATTCTGATACTTTCATTTTCTGTCTCGTCATGAATTTAGTCCAAAGTTGAACAAAGTCGTTGATGGATTGATTGGAGGCAAATCATGATTATGTAACCTTTATATAGAGATGGTGATGACACTCTTTACACTTCTTGCTTTTCCTCTTTAGATTCAATTAAAATTCTTCCCTCTTCATATACTTCACATTTAGTCTAATGCTTTGCTTTGGTCAATTCCTGAAATTAACCTTTCCAGACTGATTTAAAAAAGTCATTTTTCTGGATTCGCTCCTAATTATTGCGTTTCGTGTTATTGCATGTCTTGCCCTCGACGGGGTCGTGAACCTGAAGCCATGAAACATTTCGAAGTCTTCCTCTGTGAACACTCTTGTTCTTTTTCCCCACTCTGTTCTGCTGCTCTGTTGATATGAGATTTCATTGCTGCAGGAAACATGTCAACAGTGAGAGAGTGAGAGAGAGAGAGAGAGAGAGAGAGAGAGAAACTTGCAGTAACAGTGCTGAAAAGAATTGCAATAGCTGTAATATATAACAATCTTCTTTTATCTTTCAAAAAAAAAAAAAATACAATAACAGAAATGTGTGCTCATATTGTGGTAATTAAGGACTTTTGATGAAAATGTGATGTAACTGGCTTCAAAAGTCTGCAAGAGTTAGAAAGATAAATTAATCAATTAAACGTTGCATGCTTTCAAACTTGCGTGTTTGTGTGCACACAATACGCTTGCTGTGAAACACATCAATGTTTTGTAGCTGGAGGTTCAGGGGCTTTTCTGTTCTGCTGACTGATTACATTGTATATTACACAAAGGCCAGGATATAAAGAAAAATTGTCAAATTGCTATTTCATTTTTTTGTATTTCTATGTGATATGAACACCAAATTGACTGAAAAGAAAATCTATTTATATTTATTTTAAACTTATATTTCATCAACTCTTTCAACAAAGCACATCGTCACAAGTTCGATAATGAGAACGCATTCAACCCTATTTCTATAGAATAAAGTACTTTATTAATCCTCAAGCGTAAATTTGGTGTCACAACAACCACAAAAGCAGCACAATAAACTCACAAAATATCACATATAAGAAAAAAATGAATATCAAATACACAACTCTCCAAGTTATATACAGACTGACATTTCTGTATGGATTAACTGTATAGAAGATGTTACACAGCAGATTAAAACTGTAGGTTAGAGATAGATTTAGATATAGATGTATGGTGGTAGTGTGTGTGTGTTTAAAATAAATGCACAGTGGTTATGATTAAAGTCATAAATTAAGATGCAGCACATGTGAAGGATGTGCAGTGACACTGTGTAACAATCTGTTGTGCAATATGCAAAGTAATCATAGTGTCTTGCTCTACAGTTTGTTAGCAGCATGTTACTGAGCAATTTTTCCCAACCATGCCGTGGGTTTTTAAAGTAAATAAAGTGACGGTATTTATTTAGTGTTTTTAGTGACTCCCTGAATGTTGCCACCTCAGACTGATCAGTCTTTCAACTCCATCTGGTTTTCTACCATTCAGCTGCATGAGATGTCTCCTGATGATGACCTCATGTTTCTCTGACACCATCTCCACTCGACTTCGGCTCAAACAGACACGTCATAACTCTAACATCCTGCCATCAAGAGCAACGTTAAAATGGGAAGGTGTAAGGTGCAGAAAGCAGCTAAAGAACAGTGATTGATAAACTTTATATCTGATTAAAGACTCTCCCTCAACTTTTCACTCTTGTTCATCCTTAGCTAGGTAGTGTTGTTTGTTTAGATTGATATGCCTCAACCTGGAACTTTCTAGTCTCAGCCTAACTTTCTCGTCACGCCCAAAAAACATTCGTTGTATGTCTGAAGCATATGAAACACAAAACTGGAAACAATTTGGTCATAATCTGATTGGTTGGATTCGGGTGTATTTCTGGGAGACACCTGTATCCCTTTTTAAGTGGGAAGTGGTGGTTTAACGGTTAAGACACTGGGCCAATGATCAGAAGGTTGTGAGTTTGATTTCCAGGTCCACCAAGCTCCCACTGCTGGGTCCTTGAGCATGGCCTTTAATCCTCAATTGCTCAGTTGTATAAAATGTAATCCACTCTGGATAAGGGTGTCAGCAACAATGCCATTAATGTTAATATAGAGGCCATGCCTCATGGAAGAAGGAACTGTGTCAGTTAAATGCTGGATTTTCCACATAATGTAAAGTTCATGGTATAAACTTTTTAATTTGCACAAATTTCTTATACAAACTATCTTTGGTTGCACTCTGAACTGTTTTTACATTTTCACAGCCCTTAACATCATGATGAACAAAACAAACTATGATTGGTTGATTTACCTGTCAGTCAGACACCCTCTTGGGAGGTCCTTCAATCCAGACCTTCTGCTGTCGGTCTGAAGGTCCTTGAGACTTGAAACCTACATGAAATCCATGCTATTTTTTCCCCTAAACTATCTTTTTATTGAGCTTTAACATACCTTGTGTGACTTGTAAAGAATTCACAACTGTGACCATGTTTTCCTTCCATTTGGCTCCGTGTGCTTCCACATCATTCTGCCTACATCTGTGTTTTGCCTAACGAAGCATATCTGATGCAGCTCATTATGTAATTATCCATCATTAACAGTTGAATTAGAACAGAGGGACGTCAGGGACTTTTTTTATTGCACATTGTTGCAGCAAAAAACTGAATATTACTAATAAGCAGATTTTAAATGGATGGCTTTCTGTGATTTCTGTGCTTCCCTTCACATCAGGCTGTATCACAGAACCCCAGCATGGGATATTTCCCTATAAGAACACAGCATGTTGTCTGTTATTCCTTCCAAAACAGCAGCTCTGACTGGTTTTCTGGCTGAAAGGTTTATATTAATGCATCAGTTCTATACATGATGAGTCTACAGTGTGGGAGCTTTGTAACAGTCAGAGGTAAAGTGGTTACTTTCGGTTTTCTGCCACAGGAAATCTTCAGGATGGAGGACTTTGCAGTTTCTCTGTGAAAGAGGCTATTTTTCTCCAAACGCGTATTGGCAGGCACTTAACTATTTCCACATCAATATACATGAATATTTATACATTCAGTTTTAGCAATAATGACACGCAGAAGCAGAAGCATCATCTAAAGCAGAACATTTCATTTTCCCATGGGCTGCTCAAGCATTGTCTCCAGGAGAGGTAATTACTCTCATCATAAACTCTATTAGATCATTCAGTACATTAGCACAAAACAGCAGTCCTCCAGACACACGCTGCATTCAGAAGAGATTTCAGACCTCGTAAAGTGGAACTTAAATGATGTTGATGACAAATAATAATTATAAAAATAATAATATACTAGATAGTAATTAAATTTCATACATTTAACAGTAGATATTAAAAAATTAAAATAATAATGAAACAAAATACAAATAAATAAATGAAAGAATAATACAAAACAATAAAAAAATAACAATATAATAATAATAATGTATTATATAATTTTATTATTATTAAACAGTATAGTAGTAATAACAGTAAATGTGATAATGCAGTCTTAGCTTAAAGGAACATTAAATGAATGACACTTTTTACAGTTAAATGACTTTTGTTCGAAGAAGATAAAGAATTAACAAAAACGAAAGAAAAGCCATCTGAGACACTTCTGCAGATGAGATGTTGGTCGTTATGTCTCTTCTTTTTCTATTTTTTCCAGCAAGGACACATTATGCTGTAGACATGATATTGGCAGACCTTACAGATGAGGAAGTAAAAAAGCTTGTCAATGCGAAAGGTTCCTCAATTACAGAACAGAACAGTTTGGAATTAAATGTCATCTCTCTTTCTTTATTTATTTCTCTCTCTCTCTCTCTCTCTCTCTCCCTCTGAAAACATGCATCATGCAGTGTTATTGCCATGGTGTAGCTAACCTGTGAATTCCACCCTAGCATGAGGCATAGCCACCCCTCTGGCCCCCATAGCAGTAGTTATCAACTATGATTATTTTATAGTTTCCTAGACAACAAACAAATGTTTTTATATCCAATAGAGACTAAATAGAGCCACGTTCATTATGTCATTGTCTTCGGATGTGTTCTTCATTTTGCTCTCCATGGATCAAAACAGAAAAGGTTTGTCTACACCCCAGGTTTTTGCCCCGTAGCATCTGGAGTGTAAACTCTGAAGGTCTCAAGTAAAGCTTCACAGCTGTAACGCTACACCTTCTCCTTTATTTCAGCCTGTAACCACGGTTGTGAGCTAAAAGGATTGGAAATATCACCCTTTTCCTCACTCCATTGTGACTGATTCTTTGTTTCCTCATATTGACTAAATATGAGAAAATTTTTTACTAAGCTCCTGTAGATTTTCTTTTAATTGCTTCCACTAATTGTTTTTTTTTTTTTTTGCAGGGCTCCTGCAGTTCACATCTCAGTGGGCTTCAAAGCTGGCAATAGAGGTCAACAACAACTCAGCACACAGGGAAGACCATACACACACACACACACACACATCCTTTTTCCACCCTTCTTGCTTCTTCTGATTTTCCTTGCTAGCTGTTTTGCTTTCAGGATCTACACAAGAGCACAATAGCATATGATTGTTTTGTGTGTTTGCCTTAAAATATAGGCATGTTAGTGCGTTCTGACCAAAAGGTTAAAAATATAGGGTGGATCCAATGCATATTGATTCATCTTGCATGCGCATTGTGATATATGAGGCCTGAAAGCCACTTCAGAGATTGTGTGTATGCAAATTACTACAGCCAAAGACAGGTATTAAATTGGCAGAAGTCCATTTCCAGTGGAATTGTAATTCATATACAGTCTAAATAAGAAAAAGTTTAACTAAATGATACCCCAGTGTCTCACAATCTTGTTATTGGCATAGTAAAGTCAGTTTCATATTAGATGCAGTAACCATACCATTACTGTCCAATACTGACTGTATTTTCAAAGATTTTATTTAGCCTTTTCAAAGATTTTATTTTGTATTATTACTCATGGTCAATAATATCTGAACTCCTCAGAGCAGTTCAGTGATTATTGATGGTTAACTAGAGCTTAGCACGTTTGCCTTGGACCCTTGGGAGGGGTTTTCTCTGTGCTTTGGGGGTTTCTTCCACATTCTCAGATTTCCACCATCAGTCCAAAGTCATGGATTGTAGGTTGATTGGCGTCTCTAAATTGTCCGTAATGTGTGAATCTGTGAGTGTGTGCGTGAGTGTGGGTGTGATTGTTCCCTCACCTTGTGCCATGAGTCCCTTGAGATAGACTCCAGGATAAACTGCACAGGAAAATGGACAAATGGATACAAATTGGTGAAAACTGTTGTGTAGGTTTGCACCTAATATGTTTCTTCAATTATTTATTAAGTAAATTTGTTGAGCGAAAATAGAATTTGAAGAATACCTCGGCGTCTAAAGCACGATGCACACGTCTGCACCTATTACTTATGTATTTAATTAATTAATCTTTATTTCTCATGTTAGTAAACCAAGGTCAGTGATTTGAGGTGATAGATTTATATTTATGGCATTTGGCAGATGCTCTTATCCAGAGTGACTTACATTCATCTCATTTTTTAATACAAATGTGCAATTGAAGATTAAGGGAGTTGCTTAAGGACCCAGCATTGGCAGCTTGATGGACCTGGGATTTAAACTCACAACCTTCTGATAAGTAAACTACCGAGCTACCCCTTCCCTTAGAGTGAGCTCAGACGTCTTAAATGCAGAGAAACTGATGAAGAAGCTCAAGGCTACATGAAAACTACAGTTCTCTATCTATCTATCTCTTTTACCCGACAGACGCACACACACATTTAGAAATGTCATCACAGCATGCTGGGTCGGTTATGAAGGTTTGGCCATTAACATTGTCTGTAATGAGGTCACTGAAAAATGGCTCATTTGACACACAGTTACTTCACCCGACCTAATCAGGTCTTCCATAAAGAATGTGAAGACTAGGAGAAAAGGCCACCAAAGGACCAAGAACAAGAACTTTTTTTTGTTATGTACCAACCCAAGATCAGTTCCAACACCATATTGGGAAGGAAAAGACAATTCACACATAGCCTTCTGAAGTTTGAGGATGTCCACATATAGGGGAGATTCAGCCTCACTGGATTGGTCTGCATCTGCATAAAGGATGTCATATATGTGTAGACATGGTGCTAAGTGATGATTAACAATGTCTAACTGGCTTCCGAGATCCAGTCCTACTTTGCATTTCAGACATCTCTCTGTCTCAAGGCCACTACAATCAAACACATCATTAATTACCATCAGTTGAATAGAATAATAACAGCGTGGTGCCAATCAAGTCAACAACGAGAAACAAACCATCCTTCGAGTCCTTTTGTAAGTGTTTTCACTTTCTCCCAAGCTGCTTTTGGTGAATGGACTGTATTTTGTTTTTATTTTCCATGTGATCTTGATTGCTTAAGTCATTCCCGTCACTGGTGTCTAAAGAGCACTGAAATATCTTTATCTGCCTTTAGAAAGCAGAGGGGTAATTATGTCCATTTCAATCTGTCTCTGGTTAGTTTCTAGTGTCCTGTTTGTTTCAAACACACATATATAGAATCATCTACTCACAATGATGGTTGCGTGGAAACACTCTGGTGGACAGATGGTAGATTTCTTTGGGCTCAAGGCTAGCACATGCTTCCTCTGTGAAACATGAAGCTAACACTTCTTTTGTACCATGATTCATCAGGCAACAAAACAGGGCAGTTGAATATGTCTTAGACATAGTTGAGTATGTTAGACTCTCAGAGATAAATGAACCATTCTGTCGTCTTCTTTACTCCTAAAAAATTGTTTTTAAAGCTAGAATATAGTCATTTATTACAGGTAAAAGATACATACTACAGGTAGAAGAAGGTACCTTTGATGGAAGCCACAAGGAAAAATACAGTTTGGTAACAATTAAACGGTTTACTCCAGATTTTCAGGCACATGGCTGACAAAATGTGATCCTTTTGTACTTTCCTTCAAAGTAATTTAGTATTCTGAGATGCTTTTCTGCTCACCACAGCTGTAAACAGTGATTATTTGACTTATTCTAGCTTTCCTGTCAGATTTTACCAGTCTGGCCATTTCTCCTCTAACCTCTCTCATCAACAAGACTTTGCTGCCCATAGAACAACTGGATGTTTTATGCTTTTCACACCATTCTTGATTTTTGAAGTGGTTTGCTTGTGAAAAATGGCCCACTTTCTCACCCAGGGAGCAGGACCACTAATGGTAATGACAGGATTAAGATTCAAGCTCACAATCTTCTGATGACAGGGACCATTGTATGAAAGAAAACGGAGGCAACATCTCAGAGGCATTTTAATATCATTTTTTATCAGCTTTAAATGACATGGGGAAATGTCATACTAGGCTTTTCCTTGCCTTCAAGTGCCCTTAAATAGTTAAATAAAATAAAACAATTCCAAAAATACCAAAATGCCAAATGTAATGTTTGCTTGCTCTGTGTTTCACTCTCTCTCTCTCTTTCTCTTTCTTACACACTCACACACACACACACACACACACATTTAGAAATGTCATTGCAGCATCCTGGGTCGGTTATGAAGGTTTGGCCATTAACAATGAACAGTATGTCTGGAATGAGGTCACTAAAAAGTGGCTCATTTGACACACAGTTACGCTTCCATCAAGAATGTGGAGACTAGTAGAAGAGAACAAAGAAGAACTGAAAACAGTATTCTCTCTCTCTTTCTCTCTCTCTCTCTCTCTTTCTCTCTCTCTTATTTATAATTGATCAATTATGTCTACTAAAGCAACATCTTATGCCAGTCCCAGAAGCACTGGGCACAGGGCAAGAGGATTCACCCCGGATGGTATGTCAAACCATCACAGTCCTTTTAGGCAAGTTAGAATAGCCGGTACACTTACCTCATGTTTTTGGACAGTTAGAGGGAAATGGAGAATCCAAACGAAACGTGTGAAAATCTCAGTTCAGAATTAAACCTAATACCTGTGGGGCAGCAATGCTACCCAAGGTGCTACCATGCAACCCAATGGTCTACCCAACATGCTACCCAACACACAAATCAGTGCTTTGACTCGTGTGAATGCAGTAGGAGATTATAATATTTTAAATGTTCGGTCCTCTGAGGAATTTCTACCACTGTATCTGAAGATTTGTTCCTTTCTTAAACCAAACTGATCTCATTCTCCAGAAAGGGTCATGTGTTTGGATTCTGATGGATGTCCCAGAAATATTTATCAAAGGTGTGAATACATCCATCTTTTACACCAAGAGGAGATTTATTGCAGCTACTCCACTTGTTTTTTCAAAGGTTGGAGCAAACAGTAGAATCTACACAGATAGAAGGAGAACATACATAGAAACTCCACAAGGACAGTAACCTGAGCTTGGTGCTGTGGCGTAGTGCTAACCACTACACCACCCTGATCTTTTGTTAATTAGTACGGAGACATAATAAATGTCTGACCCATTTTTATATTCAGACATCATGGCTCCTTGGGAAGGATGGTTGGAGTTACAAGAAAATGGTCCTCAAATGAAGCAAGCCATTATTCTTGCATTGTAGCTACATCTAGTTTGCTTATGAAGCCTGCTAGGCTCTTGAGGAGCCGGCGTGTGTCTAGCTGTTACTCAGACGGCTGTCAGAAAGCAGAGGCACCTGCATTAGTCACTGGAGGGTGATGAATGAGCGTTCTTACTTCCACTGTGATGGCTTCAGCCTGGCCCTGAGATTGCGAACTGAGCATGAGAGGACAGCACGCTGATGCAGAGACGGCACTTTAAAGTGCAGCTTACCTTTGCTGTATAGATCGAGAGTGTTGTTGAAGTTGTGTCTCTTGCAGACAAAAAGTGTTTTTTTTGGGGGGGGGGCTTTTATTTGGTTTGTAACCAAGCTGCTGTTTTAATGGAACAATCTGGATTTTATGGAGTAATCTGCTGCTAGTTTTTACTTGGGTGACTGTAGTATGATTCCAGTCACGCTTGACGTTTTTATAGCATTATGTGTTTAAGTGCGTGTAAGAGTATTCAGACCTGCATATTTTATGTCTCCTTTTACTAGTGTTTTATGCTGGGGGGAATGACTTTTGATGAACTTTTTATAGAGCAATTTGTGTGTGTGTGTGTTTGTTGGAGCAGAGGGGGTGGGGTTGTATCTACTGCTAGTAGTGTATCTGTTGCAAAATTGATGTTTTTATGGCTCACAGTGTTGATGTTATGTCTCCGGCTATTACTGGAGACCTATTATGCTGCTATTAGTTGATATTATGTCTGATCTTATGTTGTTATGTCTGCTGCCTAGATAGAAGATGCTTTTTATACAGTAGTTTCTATATATGTCAGACGTTTTGTCTCTTTTGTTCTTTGGCTTTTTCTTTTACATGACCTCTAGATGTATATCTTAAGAAAATCTACTTCTCTTGGAAATACAGAGTCCTGGGGTCACAGCTAGTCATATACGTTAGAATATGAATACAATATAAGTTAAAACTTAAAACTTTCTTCTCACCAGGCATGACCTCCTCAATAAAATACATTTTGAAATAGCAGATTTTTTTCAAAGAGGATCAGAGAATTACGGCAATGAGATAAGCAGATTTATTATTTTGTAGGTCCAATTAAGATTATTGTCAGTTTACGAAAACATCTTTAACATTTTACATTTTATTGCTGTCACTTCATTAACCTGCAGTGGTTTATTATGAAATTGTCGTTGTTGAACATGCACTTTCGGATTAACTACTAACTTCTTCTTCTGGGGTGGTGGTAGCTCAAGTGGTTAAGGCTCTGGATTGATGATTGGGGGTTCAAGCCCCAACACCACCAAGCTGCCACCATTGTGCCCTTGATCAAGCCCCCGCACACACACACTTGACCAATGTATGGATTTGGATGGACGTCTGGTTTTAACTGGCTGCTAGAGTATAATGAGTTAATCATCTGCTCTCAAACCATCTTATATATGGGTTTTTATATATAGTATGCCATTTTTTTTCACTTGCAAGATAAACACATGTAATTTCCTTTTCAATGGCTGTAATTAGAGAAGCGTTCTGATTAGGAACATCATGGTGTGAAAGATGAGCCTGTATGACTTGGCAAGTAGATGCACTCGTGCATGAGATTACAGTTGAAACAAATTGCATGTATTTATTTCTTAAAGGTTGGCTCCATTGTTCTTCCTGTTTTATTTATTTTTTTAAATACACCTTGGTGTACCTTTCAGTAATTCTTTCTTACTCCATTGTTAATGTTATTAAAGTAGTATTAATTATTATTAAAATAATAATAAAAAAAAACAAAAAACATGTGGAATCTGCAATTACTTAAGCAGATAGAGCATAGAAAGGCATTTTATTGACTGTACTGCATATGTAATTTCCTGTTATGACATAGACCATGATTTATCTGAGAATAGGATAAAAATTAATATCACAAGAGATATTAACGTCTAGGTAGATACTGAGAATAGTACATCTCCCTCTAAACACTCCTCACACAATTCCTGGCCATTGTTGGCTCTTTAGTAAAAAAAGAGAGAGAGAGAGACTCCATCCCTTTCCTTAATCTTTCACTCTGAGCAAGACACATGATTTGATTCAAGGTATTTCATTACACTTTGCACCGACTCATCACTGCCAGCCTTTCCCTTATGATTACTCTGCCATCACCAGAGTCAAACGTTCTGATTATTTGCCCTAGTAATGACATTCCCCACCTTTTTGTTGTTGTTGGGGTTTTTTTTCCAATGATTTCTGAATACATTACAGACCTGCTCTTGTCAGGAAACATCTGCTTTGATTTTCAGTGCATGATTTACTTTTAAAATTATTAATAGTAATATAATAATAATAAAATTAATAATAAAATAATAATAATAATTGACAATATAATAATAATAATAATAATAAATGATTTTTATTTATTTATTTATTTATTTATTTATTTATTATTATGATTCTCATCAACTAAATAGCAAGAGTTATAAAAATGGACTAACTAAATAAAGTGCAAGACAGAACAAACATCTTGAGAGTAAAAAGAAATATGTCAAGTCTAGTTTTCATAAGTCTTTTGCAGATAGTTTTAAAAAAGAAAAACTAAAAGAAATAGCAAGTTCTTTGGATTCCATATACATTTAGAAAAATGTGGGTACTGATTTAAAAATGGTTGTATAGCACCATAATTTTAAGTTCATTTAAATTAAACAGAATTTTTTTTTTCTTTAATGTGGGAGTTTCACAGGTAACTCTGAATTTTATCACGGTCAGTACAAAGAGAATAAATGTAGCCTTTTCAAAGACAATGCTGTTCACCAATGCCGTTGCAACTGCAACGCATTAATACATCAGAAATGCTGTCAGATATACAGTACATTGACCTTACCACTCATGAGCTCAGGAACTTGGTCCAGCTTGAAAGTTAGGGGAAGGACTATGTGAAAAGGTTACTTTATGAACATATTTAATCTGTTCTCGTGTTTCTGTAGATACACCATTTTTCACCTGAAGATCGATATATTATACTTACAGTTGTAAATAAAATTTCGATTGCCTCTTGCTCTTTTTTTGTGTATTATGTTATATGTGTTAGTATATTGAATTCTCAATATGGATATCACGAAACTGATAAAAAATAAAACAGGTTTTTAAATGATAGCTAGATAGATAGATAGATAGATAGATAGATAGATAGATAGATAGATAGATAGATAGATAGATAGATAGATAGATAGATAGCACTTTCAGTACTAAGCCGTTAACTCAACCCAGCTTGGATCCCTAGACCTTAATTTCCAAAGCTTTCATTTTCACTAATAGCAGATTTGAAAACAGTGAAACATTCATTTTAATGCACCTGATAATGTTAATGCACTTGTTATAAAAGCTTATTCATCACTTACCTACTTTATGTCAGGAGCTCCACATGAATAGATTAAGAAATGTTCAATGGTTGTTACTGTATGGTGAAATATTCTGTAAAGAGACATTTATTTTTATTAATTAAAAGTTCTCCAGCATCAGCTATTAGATTAAGGAAATGGACGGCTTTGCAGTTTTCTCGGTAAAATGAAACAAGAAATAATGGATTTCTTTTTGGTTTATTAACTTCAGTAGAGTGATATAAAATGAAGAATATGGTTTATAACTGCTATAAAGTGCTAACAAGTGAACGGAAAATAGTCAACCTTTGGATGGTACGAGGCTTTATGTCTGCTACATCTCTACAAGTCTTTTTACTCCTCTTTACTCCTTTACATACAAGTCTTTTACTCCTTCATAATAATAATAATAATAATAATAATAATAATAATAATAATAATAATGTATTACATTTTTAATAATTTATTATTATTTAATTTACATTACAGTATGGAGTAAAAAAAAGTAAGCTAAATTGTCTTTATTTTTCACATCTTTCTTTGCATATCCCAACCTTGGGGATTGGGGTCAGAGCACAGGGTCAGCCATGATGCAGCACCCCTGGAGCAGGGTGGGTTGAGGGCCTTGCTCAAGGGCCCAACAGTGGCAGCCTGGCGGTGCCGGGGTTTGAACCCCAATCTTCCAGTCAACGACTCAGAGACCTAACCACTTGGGACACCACTGCCTCTGTGGTCTAGATTTAGAACTGCTAATTCAGATAATATTTTTAGCCATATTGAAAAACTTTATGGGTTTCCCAATATTTATTTGTGTAACTTCTGCAATAAATTAAGGGAATTAAAGAATTTAATGTTTTTTTTTCATGTGCATTGTAATTTACATGGTCAAAAAAAAGACAGGCTTAGACACAATACCACAAAACACATCATAATTATTTATAGCACATAACGAGAGCACTAATATCGTAACGACTAACATTGCTAGTTGTTGCTACGGCAGCATGAATTTCAAAAGCTTAAACAAGCTTAAGACTCTTTAGAATATCACTAAATGAATATCATAGGTTAAATATCTGAACTGGTTTCTCACAACAAGGCTTTGGGAATCCAGATGCAGACAAAAGCCAGATTGCTCTTCAGAACATCCTGTTCCTCTAAAAACCTTGTGTGCGAGTGTGTCGTTTTACAACCTCTACATGTGTTACTGCTGCGCACAATATTCGCATCGTGGACGTGCTTGCACAGCTGATGGAGGATATTTATTTTTGTGAGAAACATCCTGTTTCTCTGAAAACTGTATGCACTGTGCAGAAATCCAGCTGAAATACACAGAAGAAGAGAAAGGACACCTGGTTTACACAGGAATTTGTTAATCTTTTTATCAAGGTCGTTTTATCAGTCAATAGAACAATCTGTAACAGCTTCAGATGCCCAAATATAGACATAAAAATAATCAGTTGTTATACCACAGCATGGTTGAATTCTTGATTCTGATTGGTCAGAAGGTGTTACTGAATTTGATTTTTTTTTAAAAACAGCTTTAGAATTTGATCTGACTTCAAGTCAGGTGGCAGGTTAAGGTTAATGTGCTCATTACTTTTTATAGATTAACAACTCATTCACTTGTAGGAAAGTAGGAACTAACCCTTGTTGTTTAGTAAAGAAATCCAAATCTTTATTGACATGCTGATGCTTCCTGTAATACATTTATTTAACATTTTATGTCAAGATCCTCTAGATATTCTTCAGCACTTTCTAATGGTTTAGTTTTCTTCAGAACAGTAGACTTTACTCTTTTTGGATTTCCAGCTTTTATTGTAAATGTTATGACGCGATCAAGATCAAGAAGAACGCTTATGTCAAATGTGTCAAATCCACTGGTGCACTGGTGCACTGCATATATACAGTACATTATATATAAGTTAATTTCTGGACAACCAGAAAGGTTTAGCTAGCTAATGATTTTCTGATTCCTGCAGCATTGCCATTGTTACTGAAACAATTGTATAAAACACCAGACCATGCCTCTACCACCTCAGTGTCATTATGTGCTGATAGTCGCCCATGCTAAAGGTAGCTGTACCTGATTAAAGGCCAATGAGAGCAAATTTACAATAAACTGTCCAGAGTGTTTATTGTTATGTCTGCAGAATATATCCATTGCCTCTAGTCCCGGAAAGTCCTTGACTTTGTTGCTTCAGTGTTGTTCCACACAGCAAATGGTCAGTGGTCTATTAGATTCTCCAATGTAGAGTCGATTACATCTCTTGCAGGAGACCCAATAAACTCCTGCAGAGATAAAGAATGACTGTTGGTTTATAACAATTGAAAATTCAGAGCTATCTCAGGACACCGGTCTGTATCATCTCAAAGAAATCTAGGGCTGAAGATGAGATACGAGTGGAGATATCACTGGTTTAGAAAAAGGAAATGCAGAACTTTGTTTGCCTCCACAGTAATCCGATGAATTCAGTGTGAAATATGGGACAACAGAGTGACTAAGCCTGTCACAGCAGGAAACGCAAAGCACTAAGAGACTATTCTCCTTGGCATTGCATAACTATGGAAAAAAAACATCTTTGAAAATAGTCATCTGCGCTTTTTGTAAGACAATATTTCTGACCACTGTCTCTTGGTATCAGGTGATGGAGCTTAGTGATCACAAAGTGCCTATTGGTGTGGATCTAATGACAGTGCTGGAGATGATGATGCTCTGTCAAACTCTCCTGGTGGTAATATTAAAGCACTGTCTCGCTCTGTACACAAGTCTCAAGCTCATTGCTTACTGAACTGTGCAGGATCTACCCCATGGGTTGAAATGCAAGATTAATGACCAGTGCCACATGTTTACCTTCTAGCAAAACTCTAAAAGGATGTGGTTCAGTTAACTCAGTTGTTTTAAAAAAAATTGTTTCCTTGGGTCATTTCTGTCATCACTTTTTAAATTATTCGTGTGGTTATTGATTTACGTTACAGATTAAACTGCACAAGTGGAACTATTTTGACCCGAGCCAATTACTTTCTAAGTAAGCTTATCTGTGAAGGTGTTTAGAGGGGATGAACTGATTACTTCATCGTGACAGACTCGCCTCCCTTTGTTAAATCCTGTGGCATGAATTGTACCTGTAGAGGGTCGATTCCCAACTGCCTCTTTGACCTGGTAGCCCCATTGCTCCAGAAATATTCTGTATAGTAACAGCAGCGATTTATTCCTGTTTGCACCACTGACTTGTTGACAGATTTATAACATGTTACATGTAGAATGGGAAAGTATATTTTAAAAATGAAACACTTGGTTGTGTTATCAAGAATATCTTTTACATTTATAATTTATAATAATATGAAATTAAATTCAGGACATTTTCACAACAAATTTATATCTTTATAATAGAAAAGGCTTGCATATGAATGATTGGATTTCATAAAAATTTGTGTAGATTTTCACCTCATTTATGCTTGCCGGCTATTCAGGTGATTAGCAGTTCTTCGCCACAGTAGCTACTGGTTCAATATTTCTAGTTAAATGTAGAAATCTGGCACATTTATGCTTTCTATATTAATCAAACTAATATAGAAGAGGTCTAATAAATTTAACGTCCAAGTTTTTTTCAAAAATCATCATACATATGATGATTCATTGTCATCATAGCACAAACTCGAGACTTACTTAATACATTACATAATATATACAGTGAAACCTCGGCAAACGAATGCCCTCTCTTACAAATTTTCACCTTAAGAATTGAAACATATTTTTTAAACTCCCTCAAACTTGCTCACTTACCCCTATAGCCTGCAACCATGCATTCCCTTCCTCACAATCGGATAGAACTTTTTTTGTCATGGAAAGAAAAAGGAGTTCTGTCTATAGGAGATTTATATATAGACAATGTATTTGCTTCTTTTGCGCAGCTAAGACAACCCCTACCCCCCTCTCATTTTTTCAGATACTTACAAGTACGGAATTATGTTAAAAGCAATATCTCTAACTTTGAAACCTACAAGTCCCCTGAACATCTTTATATACTTATAACCTCTGAACTCAATTCAAAGGGTCTTGTTTCCAAATATCTCAAATATCTTAATGATTCTAGAACTCCTTCTACGCAACACTTAAAGATGTCCTGGGAAAAGGACTTGGGGATAGATATTCCAGAAGACAACTGGATTAAGGCTCTCCAGGGTATCAAGTCTTGTTCCGTCAACTCTAATTTGCTGCTGATTCAGTATAAAGTCGTCCATAGATTACACTATCCTCGTAACAATTACATTCCATATATCCTTCTGTGCCTGTCTCAAGTGCAAATCCAATGATTTTCACTTTGGCTCTGCCTAAAAAGGTGTAAATTTTGGACTGAGGTTTTCTCTTTCTACTCAACGGTACTTAAGATTGATTTTCCTCATGACCCTCTTATTGCAATATTAGGTTTGTCCCCTTTCTTAGAGAAGTATCGTCTCAATCAGATCCAAACAGTTCAATATGGGATGACTATAGCAAAAAAGACAATTTTGATGATATGGAACAGAGTGTGCACCCAAATTTGAAACATGGCTCACAGAACTCAGCAATGTATTACATATGGAAAAAATTAGAGATCGTGGGTAAACCAAAGAGATTCGTACAGACTTGGAAATCCTTTCTTGAATATTTGGAAGGTGACCCACGATAACTGAATTTAAACCTTTCTCTAAGTGGGGTGGTTAATTTTAACAAAGTAGCAGTGAGTAACAATTATATATTTCCATAATTGGGTATTTACTGGTATAAGACGTTCTGGTCTTTTCTCTCAATGACTATATGTGCAGATGTAGAGACGGCTGTATGTGCTTTTGTATAGGCATACGAGTGTGATCGATGTATGGTTATGGAAGTGCAGACGTATGTTATATATATATGTGTAATCAGTACATTGATTACAATGTCATTACACTTGTAAATTTCTTTTTATGTGTGTGTGTGTGTGTGTGTGTTTCTTTTTTGTTTCTGTTTCTGTTTTTCTTTTTCCTTTTTTTTTGATTTGCTGGCATGGGGAGGGGTTATTGTTCTTTAAAATGTGAAAATATTCCAAAAAAAAAAAAAAAAAGAATTGAAACATTGCAAGATATTTGCATCGCCATATGAAGCAATTCCAGATATGAATGAACTGAACCGAATGGCGGCTAAGTTGCACATACATCCAGGAGCCGTTCGAGACTTGTTTACACTGGTGGAAAGCCAAGCAAAAACAACCAAAGCGAGTTGACAAATTTCACAATTTCTTTCTCGTCAGATAATGCCACGATACCATGCCTTTAGCATGCATTCAAAAGCTAGGTGATTTTTCTGACATTTCTTTGTTCACAGATTGGTGGCATTGGTGGTCTGTTCTATTTTTAGCCCAAGTTCGGTGGAACAACTTTCTGTGAGGATTCTTGACATGGAATGCTTGGCTTGGGTCAATTCTTTGTAAGCAGCCATACAGTTTACATACGCTTCATATTGGTAATTTTTGGGTGGCTGGAACGGATTATCTGCATTTACTTGATTTATTACGGGTTTAGCAATCCAAATTTTCGCCTTAAGAACTTGCTTCCAGAAGAAATTGAATTTGTATGCCACGATTTCACTGTATATATTACTTATTTCTAAAAGTATAACCTTCCTAAGCTTTTCACTTAGAACTGTAAGGCTCCTGGTGAGACCCCTTGTTGCAGAAAATGACTAATTCAACCATTCTAGTTTGACAGGTATCAGGTCATTAACACACACTTGGCTAAAAGACAACAAATCATTAGTATCAGTTGCTTGTTTTTGGTGCTTTTTAAACAGATGCACTTGATCCTTTTCGTGGGATTGCAGCTAGCAGCTCTGGATCAATCCTAGTTGAATTGAAGAGAAAAAAAATCAATTCCTCATATGCCCTGAAGTAATGAAACATTACAAAAGCTTTTGGATCTGTCAAATATTATAACAAAACAATATGGGCATTGATTTTACTCTGATTTATTCCCATTAAAATAGTAGCATTTTGCCATTTAACACATTTATATATATGATGTACTTTCCCTCCACTACTGATACACAGCGTACTAATCAGTGCTGACAGAATTGTCACCCAGCATTTAACCTTCCAGCAGCCTTCCCTGGAAGATATAAAACTTTTCACTGAACTTAAAGAAACAACGGAAGGAAAAAACCCAACCTGCTTTTTAACTAGTCATTAAAGTATCTAACCAATCTATTCAAACACCCTTTCATTCAACACGCAGATTAACTGACTGTATTTGCAGCTTGTTCCCTGATATTTGTTATACAAAATCAGACGTAATGTGAAGGCAAATGAAATATAACATAAAGCCAACATGGCTGAAATCGGGCGTCACGTGGTCACCGAAGACAAATCTACAATCATAAGTAAAGCAGACTTGCAGAGGTCAGTCTGGCATTTCTTATGTTTAAATCAAACAGTGAACTTCAGAGCTCACATAGATGACATTACTGAAGCAACCAACCTATTATTACACAATACAAACCTGCAATTTACTAAGATGCGGCAAGTTTGGTCACTTGCAAGATTTAGCCTGCACAATGGATATTTAGAAAACTATATAGAAAGCATTCAGCTACATTTATTTCATACTTATAATCCAACAACTCCTACTGCTTTTTGTCTTCATTTTCATTTTCTATTTGTGAATCATCAGACTACTTTGGAAAAAACAACTACTGGCTAATCCTATGACTGAAGGTGGGAATAAGTGTAGTTAAAGGTAGTCAATGAAACTATGACAGAGAATTCTTATTGTTTAAGAAGAAAAAAAAAGTTTCTGTGCATTAATTAATTGATTCATCTTTATTGACCACTGGTCAGGGTCATGGTGGATCCTATACATAGGAGCACCATTGACAAAGTGGGAATACACACAAGATTGAACACACACACATTCACACCTTGGCCATTATGGAATACATTTGGCAGACAGCATTATACAGACCAACATACATTTATCTCATTTATACAACTAAACAGTTGAGCAGTTTTAAGGTTTTAAGCTCCAGCACCACCAAATTGCCACTGTTGGGCCCTTGAGCAAGGCCCTTAACCCTTCCTGCTCCTGGGGTGCTGTATCATGGTATCATGGCTGACCCTGTGCTCTGACCCCAACATACAAAGCCTGGAAAGGCTAAGTAAGAATTTCACTGTACTGTAATGTATATGTGACAAAATAAAAGCATTCTTCTTCTTAACCACTAAGTTACCCGTGCTCCCAGGTGGTGAACCCTAATACAAGGAGAAAACGCTACCAGTGATATAAAGTGGGAATAATTCCCAATGTCCTTCCTCCGTTCCCTCAAACAATCAAACTAAAAATAGCTGAATTTTAGTGTTTCCCCTGCTCGAAAATGCCCACTTTAACTCAGGAAGGGTGGTTAATGATCTGATTAAACATTAAAATGTGCAGGGTACAGCAGGACCAGGGAACAACTGGTACGACCACGCCAGCAAGAATAAATAAATGCCTAATACAGCACAACACAGCCATTATTGTCCCTTTTAATTTCTCGCCTGTCTGTACTAGCTGTCTCAGCATTATGTCTTTTGTCTGGATCAAATAAAACTCTTCCACATAGACACAGTATTAACCAGGTGGGGTTAGATATCCCTTGGTGAACCTTATCCACCCCCTGCAAGGCTCTGGTATCATTTTCACAAGTCTCCTCCAGTGACTGCAATTTTTTTCTGTTCAGGAGTAATTCTGTCATTCACCTTCTGCCAGGAAGTAGAGAAAAAACACCTCAGTGGGGTTGAGCAATTTGTCCATGAGCCAAGTTCACACCTGACATTTCTTTCAGCTAACAATATAATGTGACAGTTGAAGTTTATCATCCCCAAAAGTCAAGATTCAAGAATTTTATTGTCTGATACGCTAGCATATACCCCAAGTAAAGGGATCCACCAATTGTGTTACATTAAATGGAGTGCAGATCCAACATAATGTTAGGTCAGTGACTTCTAAAGTATCTCATTGGCCGTAATTTGAATTAAAAAAATATCTGTATGGTAGTTTGAACAGCAGACGACAGTCACAAAGCAGCTTTACAGTTCTAGATTTAGATCCCTTTATGAGCAGCCAGAGGGGAGAGTAGCAAGGAAAATATCCCTGAAATGACAAAAGGAATAAACCTCAAAAGGAAGTGGACTGAAAAGGGAACTCTGTCCGCTCGTGAGTGGTAGTAGAATTCTAAATAATTATGCGTATGAGATGCTCTTATTTATAATTACAGCATCCAGCAGCTATTAAGTACAGATCTGCAGCAATTAGATGATATTATCCACTGAAGCAAAGGTGAGGCTTGCTCATAAACTGTTTTTTTTTTTTTGGGAGTCTTTAGGGATCATCCATAGCAGCAGAAGGTGAGTCACAAGTGAAGAAATAGAGCATGGGATGAATAGGATGAGAGGAAATCACAACTGGGCTTTAAAAAGCAAGATTCCAGAGCAGACTCAAGTCTTTAGAGAATCCTCATCTTTCTTCTTCCTCTTCTGTCATCTCTTGTTTTGTTTTGTTTTTGACCTTCTCTGCAACATGTTATGCTTCGCCTTGGATTTCAGTTGTGCAAGCTCTTACGATCGTAGGCCATATCACTGTACTATTTTGAATATTTTATGCTTTGTAGGGGGCAAAAATTTGTGTCCTGATATCTAATATCTAATCTAATATCCCCGTGTTCCCTTATGAGTTTTTATATTATACATTGCTGCTTCACCTTGAATGCGAAGTCATGGTGAAAGTAAATATGTGTGGCTTTAAATATCAGCACCATCTTTGTGTAAATGTCATGAATATGAATGTCATAGCAATAATCCGTCTACCTTCATTCTCATTAAACCTACTGTACAATGCCATCAAGCTAATTAAGTTCTTGCAATGATCTCATTTCAGTGCTGGAATCTCCGTCTAACTACCAACACCATGCGGCCTTCAAACTCGGACAATACTGCCCCCAACAACCGTTCACGCTCTTGTTTATTTTTCTTGTTATTTCTTCATGTATTGGATTTTTGTGTACCAGCAACTCCTTTTTATCCGTATTGCTCGACAGACTCTAACATCATGCTTTCCAGGGTATTCTTTTATAAAGGCAGCCAGTATTTTTTGTAAATTGTTTGCTGGAGTAAATTTGGTGTTCAGGAAGAAAACAGTTCATTTGTAAAAAACTTCTTTTTTTTTTTTAAACCAGAGCTCCTGATTTTGTTTACATTTGCATACACAATAATGCAAAGCTTAATGGTTTGGCTACGAATTGGCTATGAGTTACTTCAAACTAATGGATTACATTATAGACCAAGTTGAAAAAAATTAAGATTTTAAGGATTATTCATATTAATGAATTGAAAACAAAATGATCAGTTTACACAAATAACACTCAGATTTAATTAGGACAAAAAGTAATGGTGCCTTTGAAGCGCTCTTTCACCATTTAGATTTCAGTTTGTTACCACAAGCTTTGCCAGTTATGGAGATTTGTGGTGATTTCTAAATGTTCATCATCTGTACCGTGAACAGGTTTGGTTGTAATACAATTGAATGCCATCTAACAATTACTTGAAAGTAAAGCATATCTGTGTTACAGAAACTGTTTGATTTGATCGACCTTCACTTTGCCAAACGACTGATAAATGAAGCCGAACGTTTTTGCTAGATTTATCTCCTTGGCACTCTTGCTGATTTTCTGTCTCACTGGTACGGATATTTAACCATTATGGGTTGTTTAATTTTGGTGTCAAAGCAGATTTATAAGATTTTTTATTTCAATGTCTGTCTCTCATGATAAGTGTCCTTTACATGGCCAACTGGAGGGAGATAATCCAGTGGGACTGTGACAGTGCTTGTTCTTTTCTGATGACTTTTTGATAACATATAGCGTACACACACACACACACACAATGCAGCTGTAGTTTCTTCCTTTGCATGCTCAAATCTCTCATAATCAATCAACTCTTTGATTTTCAAATACGTCACAAATCAGAAGCCATTTTTTTCTGTCATAGTCTGACATTTCCATAGGAAGCTGCCTCAGCATGTTGTTCAGTAAAAGCCCGGATTGGGAGAAAATTGAGTTGAAACATGACATTATATTATTAGCAGCAGAAGTCATCTTTCCTGCCCGCTTCAGCATGATGATGTAGACATTTCATTTTGACAGAATTTATGGAAACGCATTCATTGTGTTCTTGACGCCATTGAAGGTTTGATTTCCGTGTACATTAAGCTAATTAAACAGATAACGCAGTCAAACACATCTGACACGATACGGCTGGCTGTTCCACCTCATATTCTTGAAAAAACGCAATTACAGCAACGTTGTGGTTATAATCTTTTATTAGATAAAGGAGTCATCAAGAAGCAATGCTTCAGTGAGTAAAAACATCTCATTTGGCAAACACAATTCCTCTAGTCTTTTACTGACATCAATTTTCACGCCGACAAATAAGACAGAAAAGCAAATCAACTAAATGGTATTAAAGGTGGAAAACTAATTTATTTTCTATAATGAATTACAAATAACCTGGTAAGTATGAGTAATCAACTGATACATGATGAAAACGTCAGATTATTGTCTTTAATGTGAAATAATAAAGCAGATTTTTTTATTATGCAATTTTTCCATTTAAAAAAATATTGTAATCAGGAATCACGAGTCTTTTTTCTGTGCTTATGCTTTATTCAGTCCACCTCCATTTCAGTCTGTTTGGTAAAGGAAAACATGAAGGAATCCAGTAAACCCAGTGCAACTGGATACCATTACTGTAAGAAAAAAAAAAAAATGCTAAGCTTCTTAAAATGTGATGAAAGACACTTTTGTGGTTCAGCTGCAGAAATTTATCGCCGATTTATGTTTATTTTCATTCAGTCGGCGGTAAAGCGAACTCTACTGAACACCTTTAGCCATCGTAGCCTTTTTAAGGCATGATGAGTGTGTAGTGTGTTTTTTAAGAGAACATAACCCTTTTGTGCAATATATGCAATGTAAAGAAAAAAAAAAAAAAGTTTTTGATCTAAATGGAAATTATTCGATGGAGTTGAATCACTTTTGACTTGATGATGTGGTTATTGCACTGACTCCAGGCACATTCATGCCATTTGGTCCTCTGAACTGAACAGAACTATTCAGTTGTCTTTTTGAATAATGTACCTTTACACCGGTGCGTATCAGCCCGAGTCTAAAGGCTCTGACAGAAACAGAGGGCAGCGTCTTATGTGTTATTCATGTTGTATTACTGCTGCATTTCCATATACCTTTGTGACAGGTGCTTTTATCCACAGCTACTTAAAAGTGCAGCAAGAAACTTCTGAACTACTGAACTAGCCTGTTTTTTGGCATTTACAAACCATTAAACTATCCGGAAATTTGAAATGATTTTAGGCTACAAAGCCAGCTTGCACAACACTCTATATTTACTAAACTCTTTTCTTGATGGTAAAATGAAAGTTTACTTGCTTCCTTAAAAGATTACTCAAATTTGGAGTTAATCTTTGTTTAATTTCACAAGTGGTCAAGAAAATGGATTCCTTTACGTTTCACAAAAGAAAACTTACAAACTTGAGTTTAATATCCAAAACTTTTCATGAGTTAAAGAGTTGAAAACAGTTCACATAGATTGTATAGAGTAAAACAAGAGCCATTACTGATTTATTTAGAAATTTCTTCCCCTTTAAAGTATTTTTTCTCCATTTGCATTTATTTCTTCACTCAGATGTTTACCCGTTTGTGTTTTCATGTCAAATCGAGTGTTGGTTTAGATTTTGTTACATAATCCATTTTTATCTACATTATTTTTTCCCTTTTCTTCCAACCCCCCCAACTAAACCCCCCCCCTCCTGTTCTCTCTCTTAAGAGTGGGTTTAATAGACCACAAAAATATGACTTAATATATTACTAACAGTGTCCAAATTGTCATCTAGGAGGGGGTGGAAAAAAAAACAAAAAAAACAAAAACAAAACAAATGCAACTTCGGGGTGGATTAGAGACAAAATAAAATAAAAAGACAAAACAGAACTGAAAACACCAGACATAATAACCAACGTTACATAACAAAAATAAATATAAACACATCCACGAATCCTAAACATGGCCAAAATGAAATAGCCAGGTGCTGCAATATCCTGGCTGATCAAGGATGACCGTTGAAAATGAGCCTATATAGTAAGTAATGATTATTAACTTACAGTCACACAGGATTATAAGCTTTTTGTGCTGCATAAAAGAAAAAATGTGAGGCTTTTAAAAAGATTTCCAGCTGACCGTCTTCCTCCTCGCCCTAAGCCCTGTACGCTGAACCCTCAGGGAAAGTTACCCAGCATCAGCACTTCAGAAATGTTTTTTAGTGATGTGTCTTAGCTAACCCGAGCGTGGATTTGAGTACATCCTGTTAAATCCCAGCACGGATGTCAGATTTCCCTTCATGCAAGACGCAGAAAGACAGAAAGAAAATAACAAACGTACAAGATTCATTCTGAGGATATCACAGAAACAGAAAAAAAAAGTTTTTTAAATGTTATAACAATGTTATAACAGCAATAACAAATAATGTTTTATATAATTACATGTATAGCAATTATGTAAAAATATATTGAATATTAAAAAAAAAAGATTTTGGGGACTTAACTGTGCTACATTAGAAATAGTTTACAGTAATGTAGAATAAGGATTGAAAAAACTAAAAACATGAGGTAAAATTCAGAAATTCCTGAGAACATGTTCACTGAAAAAAGGAGTGTGTAGTTGGCCAGATTGAAGAAAATATTGCATATAGTTTACATAAAAAATATTTATTTTTCTCATTTTTTAGTAATTAAAAATAGTGATTTTTCATTACTCGACTGAACAGATAAATTCACGAAGCATTAGCGTAAACAAAACATTCTGATTGAAACTGTAATATAAAAAATATTCAATTTAAGTGATTAAAACACATCTGGTAGAATAGAGCAATGGAAATGTGGCACTGATTCTCAGCTCAGTCGTGATTTTAGTGATTTTGCTCAGTTGAACAAAAGAACAAAAACTAATTGTGGACGTGTTTCTTAATCCAGTCACGTGGAACCAATGTACAAACTTTAATAATGTAAATTCCACCCTCAGGGTATGTGCTAAAGCTACATGAAAAGTAATCATGTGAAATTCATTCATTTCCAAAACACAGCACGTCCCAAAGTGTTTTATTATAATGATCATATTTATTATTTTTTTTACTTTTATTCATTTTATTTACACTAAATGATGTGGAACACCCACAAAACTACATAGTCCCTGTTATCATCCACATTATTGCACATCTTCTTTTTTTTTCTTCTTCTTGCTTGAACTTTCCGTTGTCAAAAAACATCCTGTTAGAAAGCACTGACCTTTGGGAATGCTTGCAAAAAATGCTTTAAAAAGAGTCTTCTTTAAAAAATTTCAAGCCAATGATTATGTTCTTCTTGTCTTCCGTGTATAAATAAGTTTCGATGTGGAATATAGGAATAATATCATATTAGAACAAGTGAATTGATATAAACCTGTGATTTGAATTACAGGTTGGACTGCGAGTCAACAACGCTATAAGCAGATTAGATTATCTATCAAGCATCATCCTGCATAGATCCTGATGGATATTTTCAGAGGCATGAGACAGCTGTCAGGCTGAAATTTCTGGTTTGTGCTCTCTTTCCTGCTTGAATCATTTATGACTCAGGCTGCCATCAGAGCTCAGGTGTTAGTCTGCAGAGTGATCTTTAATATATAATTGAGGGAATGCTCAAGATGACTCAGCCAAAAGGCCAAAAGGTTTACACTCGAAAGAAGTGCAAGTTATTGGATGTTGTTGCATGTGGAGATTGCTGGGGGTCAGTACATGATTTGCTTTTAAGCACCGAGGCTTTTGGTTTAAATAGATGTAAATAATTAAGTCTGGGTGTCTGAGCTCAAATATCCTAGAATTTGATGAACCTGGTTTACTGGAAAAGTTGCAGCGATGCAAAGCTGGTAGTAGCAGAATACAAAAAAAAAAAAAAAAAAGTCCAGAAAAAAGTGAACGAGCAAAAAGCAGTGCAAGGAAGTGGAAAAATCTATATCACGTATCAGTAAAACTGCTTCAACACAACATTTTGGTTATACAATAGAAGACTAGTGCTACGTATAGTTAAGATCTTACCTAACATGGTGAAACTGAACAATATAGGCAGAGATGTGACAATTTAAAGGAAAAAAAAAATTGTTGCTCTTTTATGATTTGATAACTAGGTCTTTATTTATTTTCCTGATATGATTTGATGAAGATGGAAATCAGTCACCAGATCTCAAGGCAACTGAGATCTTGGAGTGACGTATTAGTGCTCTCCGCCACCAGCATCATCAAAACATTCATTCTCGGAATATCTTTTAGGAAAAAAATTTGGTTTTCATTCTTGCAATATACTGCTGGGGACATGTAGAGTCTGTGCATTGCCAAGCTTTGTTGGTGGCTCATAGTGGCCTTAATAAAACAGAGAGAGAAAAACAAAACATACGAACATGCTGGGAAACAAGGTTTAAGTCATCCGTTTACCCTCTGCCTCAACCCCAAATCCCAAGACGTACACCAACTTATACATTTACATTTAGATTTCTGCCATTTGTCAGACGCCCTTATCCAGAGCGATGTACAAAAATGCTTTGGAGTCTCTATCAGTGAATACATTAACACTGGTTTACTAGGTCACAGACTTTGAATACCATCAGCCTGAAAAGAGAGTTGCAGTAATCCAGTCTCGAAATGACCAGAGACTGAACAAGCACCTGAGCAGCCTGTGTGGATAGAAATGTCTGAATCCTTCTGATGTTGTACAGAAGAAACCAACATTAGCATGTCCCATTAGCAACATGGGAAGATAAGGATAGTTGATTGTCCATGGTTACTTATAGTTCAGAATATTCACTGATACGGTTAAAGGTTCCACCGGAAGTAAAACTGAAGAAGAGAAGGGTTTTGGGTGTATGAATATACAGTAAAATCATATTTGTATAGCAGGTTCACTAACAAATAAAACGTTATTCCTTTGTGTTAGAAATACTCACACTATACACATCATCGAGAGACAGTGTAAATAATGACTGGGGAAAATTTCTTTAGGAAAACTTTCCTACTTTCTGCAGTAGTAATGTAATGACAGTCACAGAAAGGACATTATTTACTGTCCGGTGTCTCCTTAATGAGGATGAGGTTCCCATCTGAGCCTGGTTCCTCTCAGGCTTTCTTCCTCATATCATCTCAGGAAGTTTTTCCTCACCACCGTCACCTCAGGCTTCTCATTAAGGATAAATATTAGAGATAAATATTAATATATAATATTTCTGTAAAGCTGCTTTGACTCAGTGTCTATTTTTAAAAGCAATATACAAATAAATTAAATGGAACTGAAATTGAATGACTGATGCAATCACAACAATCTCTGTAAAAAGCATCCGCTAACATGCATTGTTTTAAAATTGAAGTAAAACTCTTTACACAGTCAGTGACACAGATGTCATCATGCCACGCTTGACACGCAGGGCAATGTTTAATCCAGACACATGGCATACCAGCTTAAGAGTCTCTTATCCCGTGTTTAAGTTTTGGTTGAACAAGCTTTAAACTTCATTAGCCATCTTGCTGTTAAATCAGCTCAGGAGCAAGACTGATGCTCTATTAACTTTAATGCCTACCTCGATGCTTTTCTCCAATTCAAGCTAAAGAGGGTTGTTTTTCATGCTTGGTGTAGGTGTGTCTTCCTGAATGTGAACTATCACTGTTGTCTTTCTGCATCTCTTCCTTAGCCTTAACCAGTTACACCAGTTAATGAACTGCCCATTGGATTTCTTGGAAAATTTTCCATTTTAAAAACTGTTATTTTCAACAGTGCACTCCTTCAACACAACGTTAAAGTGGGGAATAAGGTACAGAAGTGCCAAAATCAACGGCTAAGCCATAGAATTGACAATATTTTGAGTATTTGCAATGTGGGTAGAAGAGACACATGACAACTGCTGTATGCTTTTCTGCTTTTTTCAGCTAAAGCACTCGTCAGACAATGCACAAATACAGACAAGGTAAAAGACCCTTCACTGAAGAGGAAAGGATGCGGGATTTGAAAGATCCGGTGGCTTTTCCTGGGTGAATTCACAATCCTTTGGTTTTTGAGCCAAAATAATAGTCTTTTTGGTTGGTCAAAAAATCATCTTAGCCAGAAAAAATGTGAATATGTCAAATTTATCTAGTGGGTCATCCCAAATTCCAATGTCTTTAATTTACTGAAAAACTTTTCAGAAATATCAGGTAATGTCAAAGCTGTATCCTTTTTATTGTCTGAAATATAATGCCTGGAAAATGTGAAAATACAATATTCGCAAGGAAAAAGTAACTTTTCAGATGCTCAAAAGGTCAGTATTGTACCATAGATACAGACTTTAAAATCTTTGATGGATATTTCATAGTATTTGGTTATATACCAAATATTTAGTTATTCAGTTATAAAGTTAAGAAAATAACCAATTTTTACTATTTGTTACTTTTATTTTTCAATTATAGTCAATGGTATCATTAAAAAATAAATAAATAAACAAGATTATATATATTTAAATACAGTGAAACCTCAGAAAATGAACTTAATTCATCTAGAGGTGAGTTCTTAAGGCAAAAAATTGTACTGTGAAACAAATTGTCCAATAAGAAATAATGTAAATGTAGATAATCCGTTCCAGCCACCCAAAAAATATTACCAATATTACCAATACGAAACGTATGTAAACTGTATGGCTGCTTACAAAGAACTGACCCAAGCCAAGCATTCCATGTCAAAGGTCCTCACAAGAAGGTGTGCCACCAAGCTTGGGCTAAAAATAGAACAGACCACCCATGCCACCAATCTGTCAACAAAAAAACGCGCCAAAAATCATCTAGCTTTTGAATGCATGCCGAAGGCTTGCTGGTATTGTGGGTTGATTCTTTGGAAACAGCTTTCACCGAACAAAAAAATTTGTAAAATTCGCCAAATTGTTTCAGTTGTCTTTGCTTGGCTTTTCAAACAGGTTCTGAAAGGCTGCTTCTTCTTTTGATCAGCTCAACAACATTTGCTGTAAAAGTGTCAAGTTTAATTGTTTCAGTCCAACGTATATATGAATCAATTTGTAGCAGTCTGCTTCAGAATTTTAACAGGACAAGGAGAAAAAAGGATGCCATGATGGCTGTTGCACTAGACAAGATGATAAATTGAGATGATAAGGCTTGTGCTGATTTCAGAGGCTTTTACAGGCACAGAAGACTGAGCAATCCCAAAATCCCTGGGACATCAGATCTGTAATTAAGCAATGCTTCTAGGCTGCAGAATATTTTGCTGATAATTGGTCTCTGGAGAATTCTTGAACTTGAGGGACTTCCCATTGCTTCCATAGTCATCATATGTGCAATCTACTGGGTGTATGGATTTATACAAATAGAAACATACAGTATGAACAGTATGAAGATAGCTCTGTTAGTACGGGGAATTTGGGTTGATAATATTACCAGAACCTTGTAAGCACTTTTTATATATTTTATACTTTTTATATTATTATTATTATTATTATTGTGTTTATAACAAAATGTAGTTATTTGTATTTAAAAGCTAGTGTTTCCCCCCACAAATGGTTCAAAATGCAAGAAAGAAAATATATGTAAAGAGGTAAATTTATAGAACACTTCAAATTTCCGTCTCACTTCCAAAATTTCAATTTCCCAAAAATTGACTGAATTCAAAAGATTCATAATTAATATTGGAAGCAATTTGTGCTTTACATAATGATGATACTGACATCTAAAACATCTTCCATAACAGTCCAGCAGGTTTTAAGTCCCTTTCTATGATTTTATAAAAGTGAAATTTTATGAAATTTTGAAAAAACCCCAAGAAAATGCATATATTAAGTCTATTAAGTTTAGTATGGATTTGTCAGGCCTTTTAGTAAACTTCATATACTAAAACATTTAGCAAACTTCAAAATGTACATTTTATTCTTGGATTAAATTCTAAAAATTGGCAAAAATGTCTCTTGCTAAATGTCACCTAATTATTTAGGATATATCCCCTGGCTAAATTGTTTTATTTTATTTTTATTCTCTTTTAATGAGCTGCTTATTATTAACATGTTGATGTTTGCTTACTGGTGCTTGACTAAAAAATGGTGTGGTAATGTTTTTTATCTGTCGTTGTATTCATGATAGGATTTTTCTGGTCAGCACCTCTGAAGGATGGACTATGGGAAACTCTGTATACTATATATAAGGAATTTTAATACAATACAAATTACGTCCAAGATCGTGTAGGTAAGAGGTAATGACTTTTTTAAGAACCTTTTGTGATATCATTTCAAATAAGCACATGAGCTCTGTGTTATTACTTGTGAAAACACACAATATTGAAATTCCAGCCACCTCCAAACGCCTCCACACACCGTATTAAAAAGGCTTGCTGGGCTTTCGCTTTCTGCAAAATCCAGGCCCTTGCTCTTTGTAAATCTCCAGGGATCGTTCTCCAGCCTGAGAAAGGCAAGCGGATATAGAGAATGACTAATTGCAGCATCCTTGCTACCTTTCCTGTTTTCCTGTGTCAAGGCTCTCTAGATTCATAGCAAGGTAGAGCTCCGAGCCTCTGTCCAGATGGGGTCCAAACAAATATGTTTATGCCATGGGATAAGATAGCAAAGACGAGGTGTTTGGGGGAGGAGAGAGGCAGAGGAACCAGAGAGAACAGGGGTAATAAATCAAACAGGAGCTGAGCGGCAAGGGGGAAATCTCAGTCAAGCTTTCCGCCGCCATGCCTCTCGGCTCATCAGAAGGGCAGCCGAGCTCTTTATTCGTTTTCCGCGAGTACATTTTTAGCATGCGGGCTTTATCAGAAGTGAGAGCTGTGAAGTCTGTGAGAAGATTTATACGGTTAACCCTTGTAGAGTGCAGTCTATAAGAAACTCCACTCCTGCATACGAAGCCGACTTTAAGATCTATTCCAGTCCCACGGGAAGATACACCATATGGCCAAAAGTTTGTGGACACCTGATCATAACATGTCCTTATTTTTTGTGAAAATCCCTTTCCCCTCTATTGCATGGCAGAGGCAACTCCTGAGGAATTCATGATGCCATCGCTAGCCTCGAAACAGAATATTATAAATGGTTGAACTTTTCAACAAATGTGCCAATGGTGTGCAAAGCTGAAATCTTTTCACCTCAGCACACAAATCTACTGAAGTTCCTGTCAATTGTGATGGATTGCTTTAAGAAAAGACTTCCTCAAGAATCAGCTACAAAATGCAAGTCTATTCTTTTGATTTAGAAATCGTTTCTTTTCTTTTGTCCTGCCTCCACATCACCCTCCTTATGAGTCTGCGGTATCTTGCGTCATGGTACTTGAGCTGTTGCAAGGCGGCCAAGGACATCTTTTGGATCTAACCAAAGCAAGCTCCATGACTCCAGTCCTGTTCACTGTATATAATATCGATCCACTAGAGATAGAGCACCTGTCATCTACCACACTGTTTATTAGCATTTTGGTTTCCTGCTCATTAATCATACAGCTTTTCTTTATATGGTATTTTCTTCCCGTTTTTGATAATTACTCATTGCCTGTTGTAATTAGTATATTTTAACTCCAGTTGTCTTTTATTCCTGTCTTCTAGCTTTATCCTTGGCCATGGCATGGCTGAACTCTAATTATGGACATGTCTATTATATCTCTTTTCTCCTGCTTCTAACAAAACCCCAGACACTTTACACATGTCCCTTGTCCCCTAACAATTGTTGCTCAGAATCACTTTTGCTCATTGTCCGTTTACGTCACTGGTGTCATGTCAAATTTTGTAACACCTCCCATACAGAATCAAGTCTTTATTTAATCAAGAGGTCGGCGGAGGAGAAAACGGAATACTAAATTACACGGCGGACATTAAAGGTCATCAGTCTTTTAATCAGAAGCGCTGTCCTCCTTCAGAATGGTCCGGAAGAAAACATGTTTTTTTGTGTTTCCTGGGTAAAACTTTGACATATCGCTCAATACCAATTGCCCACTACAAGCGGTATATACTTTAATCACTCAATATCCAATTATAATGGCATTTGTTATTGAGCTTTTCAAAGAGCACAGACACTAATTGAGGCTAAACAGGGGTGCTTTTATTGCATTGGAGTGCTTCTCAAGCCTCGATTAGGGTCTAGTGAAAGTAGGCGCTGACATTATGAATGGGGGATACAATAGGAGAGAAAACTGGAGTCTGAATTCATGACATTTAACGGGGCAATTTGGATCACAGCTTTTTCAGAGCTGTCATTTAACAGGTAAATAGCATTATTTCACATTACAAAACCATTATATGAAACATAACTGTGTCCTTCTGGCATATTCTCTCATTTTTTTGTGTTGCTCAAGGTCACTTTGATATTGACCTTTTCTATGGCTACAAAGAAAACAATAGATGATTCTGCTAGATTGTGTAAGGCTGTAAATCATGGTGTGATGATCAGGGATGGATTAAATTAAATGCTAGGCCTTTCTCTTAACCCCTTTGTGCATGACCCTACTGGATGTATAAGAGCTCTGCATATGTTGTTGAGTAGTTCTTGTGCTAAGCTGAAAGCAGTCTGACTTCTTTCTCGCTTTAAACCTTAAAATCTCCATTTACATTTCTGCCATTTGGCAGATGCCCTAATCCAGAGCGACTTACATTTTAATCTCATTTTATACAACAAAGGATTAAGGGCCTTGCTCAGGGGCCCAGCAGTGGCAGTTTGGTGGACCTGGGATTCAAAATCACAACCTTCCAATCAGAAGTCCAACACCTTAACCACTAAGCTACCACATCCCCCATCTCCAAATCCACCACAATCTTAAAAGTCCACCTCTTTAACACGCGCCAACATTAAACGTCCACTGGTTTCTCTCCTATTCATACATCAAACTTTCTGTGGGTTTATGGTTTTCCACATAACCTCCAGTTAAAGAAAGTTAGCCCCTAACTGACTGCTCAGTGGTTTCAAACTGTACTCATCGAAGGTGATATAAGCACTAAGGTATATTGTTATT
Source organism: Hemibagrus wyckioides (assembly GCF_019097595.1). Classification (NCBI taxonomy): domain Eukaryota; kingdom Metazoa; phylum Chordata; class Actinopteri; order Siluriformes; family Bagridae; genus Hemibagrus; species Hemibagrus wyckioides. The sequence continues at coordinate 6,636,748 of NC_080737.1, forward strand.
CCATTCCCTGGTGATGATTGCAAGAGTATTCAACTTCATTTACAAAGCCCCATGGTCTGGGAGTTGCTGGACTGAATCTGGAGCATTGAGCATTGCTGTTTGAGATGGGAATTTAATTACAACTAATCTTTCTAAAGTCGCAGGGTTGGTAGCTTTGTCAGATCAGAAGACAAGATGAGGATAAATGGGACCCATAGCCCATGGTGAGATTGGAGATCAGGCTCTTCCTCTTTCCCAAACACTCTACTCCCCCCCTGCCCCCCACTCAATAGCTACATTTAAAAGCCTGTGTGCGATATGTACTGATATTAAACCTTGATAATAGAAGAATAAGAGCACGTGGTAGTCCCTGTTCCTGAGTTGCTTGGTGACGATAAAGATAAGAAACCATATCTGCAGCAAGGCTGCGTTTGTAAGCCGTCACCTTGTAAAGTCTGAATTTGAGGTGTTTTGTATTCACAGAGACAGGAACGATAAGCAGTCATTCTTGCTTTTACTGTTTCAGCATTTTTGAGTCTTTAGTATGCATTGGGTGCTGTGTTTAGCAACTACAATCTTACAAACAGGGTTTTTTGAAGGTTTTGTGTAAAATAATAACATGGAAAATGCAATCATTAAATTCTCCTATATTTTCTTGGTATATACATATACACTATATTGCCAAAAGTATTCACTCACCTGCCTTGACTCGCATATGAACTTAAGTGACATCCCATTCCTAATCCATAGGGTTCAATATGACGTCGGTCCACCCTTTGCAGCTATAACAGCTTCAACTCTTCTGGGAAGGCTGTCCACAAGGTTTAGGAGTGTGCTTATGGGAATTTTTGACCATTCTTCCAGAAGCGCATTTGTGAGGTCACACACTGATGTTGGACGAGAAGGCCTGGCTCTCAGTCTCCGCTCTAATTCATCCCAAAGGTGTTCTATCGGGTTGAGGTCAGTACTCTGTGCAGGCCAGTCAAGTTCATCCACACCAGACTCTGTCATCCATGTCTTTATGGACCTTGCTTTGTGCACTGGTGCACAGTCATGTTGGAAGAGGAAGGGGTCAGCTCCAAACTGTTCCCACAAAGTTGGGAGCATGGAATTGTCCAAAATGTCTTGGTATGCTGAAGCATTCAGAGTTCCTTTCACTGGAACTAAGGGGCCAAGCCCAGCTCCTGAAAAACAACCCCACACCATAATCCCCCCTCCACCAAACTTTACACTTGGCACAATGCAGTCAGACAAGTACCGTTCTCCTGGCAACCGCCAAACCCAGACTCGTCCATCAGATTGCCAGATGGAGAAGCGCGATTCGTCACTCCAGAGAACGCGTCTCCACTGCTCTAGAGTCCAGTGGCGGCGTGTTTTACACCACTGCATCCGACGCTTTGCATTGCACTTGGTGACGTATGGCTTGGATGCAGCTGCTCGGCCATGGAAACCCATTCCATGAAGCTCTCTGCGCACTGTTCTTGAGCTAATCTGAAGGCCACATGAAGTTTGGAGGTCTGTAGCGATTGACTCTGCAGAAAGTTGGCGACCTCTTCGCACTATGCGCCTCAGCATCCGCTGACCCCGCTCCGTCAGTTTACGTGGCCTACCACTTCGTGGCTGAGTTGCTGTCGTTCCCAAACACTTCCACGTTCTTATAATACAGCTGACAGTTGACTGTGGAATATTTAGGAGCGAGGAAATTTCACGACTGGATTTGTTGCACAGGTGGCATCCTATCACAGTTCCACGCTGGAATTCACTGAGCTCCTGAGAGCGACCCATTCTTTCACAAATGTTTGTAAAAACAGTCTGCATGCCTAGGTGCTTGATTTTATACACCTGTGGCCATGGAAGTGATTGGAACACCTGATTCTGATTATTTGGATGGGTGAGCGAATACTTTTGGCAATATAGTGTATATATATATATATATATATATATATATATATATATATATATATATATATATATATATATATATATATATATATATATATATATATATATAAATTTAACTCTTTCATCAGTTGCAAATTTGTAATAATTCACACTAAGCATCTGTTTTTTATTTCAAATCAAAACTTAATTTTTAGGGATAATTTATTCCATGGTTTTATTATTAGGCTTTCTATTTTGCAGTTTCTGATGCAAAACAAAACAAAAACATATATCTCCAAACGAATATGTTTTTAATTTGATAATTCAGATTGAATATGGAACATTGTCCCAAAAAGACTCCTCCCATAAATATAAAATTATCTTCTTACAGAAAACTACGTACTACTCAATTATTTTCTGTTAAATAACAGCACTAATCGATAATTATTCCTTTAATTATTAGCTTTAGATAACATTAGTTATTACTACAGTAACAAGCTGCTGCTTTAGAAAGATAATTCAGCATCTTCTGACCAATCAGATCAGGTTCTTGTTTCAAATATATTTTAAGGTTCTTGTTTAGGAAAAGCCTGAATACTATATGTCTTGCGTTTTCAATCTTCGAGAGAACTTTTCGAAACTTATTGGAAAGAATATATGATAATAACGGGGTCGCAATAGGTTGAAGATGGTTTGCCGCTGGGTTATACCGTTTATTAAGAATGGAGAGATGAAGTAAAACAAACAAAGAGTAAATCCTTATGAAACAGCACTTGAGGAAAACAATAATAAGATTATAGCTTTGTTCTAATTATCTCAGACTTTCATTGACGTCATTCTTTTTTATCAATTTGAAGCAGCCTTAAGGTGCCCTGTTGATATAAATGCAGATAATACTAGAGACGATATATCCTCCATCAAACACGAGCCTCTTTAACATTTTCAAACACAGCGTTTTTCTAAACCATGTTCGACTCAAGGTTTCCAGGTGCTTGGGTTTGATATATGGCTTAGACTGTGAACCATGTAAAACTATCAGTAATGACCTTTCCTTTCTGTTGCACCATTACTTTCCCCTGCAGCCCAGGCTCTATCTCCAGAGGAAAAAAAAATAAAGCTTTGCCAAAGCAGAATGAAAAGACATATAGTGATATGAAACTCCATAGAGGGCAATGATGCAGTAAAAGATTGTGATCTGCTTTTGACATGCCATTAAGAAACAATCCACTAAAAAAACGTTACTAACTCGTAGATTTATTTATTTATTTTTGCAGGGTGACTTTAGGATTAGATCGACTCGGTCTCTCAGGAGCATCGCTGTGGCATACATACAGAATGAGGCACTTTGTTAAGCTCGAGGTTCACACTCACAGAGATGATGTCCTAGTCAATGGTGCAGAGAAGAGCTTGGATAATATACTGGTAAAAAATGCACTAGGTCTAGACAAATGACTGAAGAGCTAACAGCTGAGGTGCTGTTGGCACAAAGGGGCACATGGGGCAGGTATATACTGATAGATGAGTTGGGTGGCAGGCAGCTGGAGTGGTGGGGGTGGTTGTAAGGCAAAGTTTTGCAGGGAATATTCACAGGTAGATAAGTTCAGGAGGGTCTCGATGGGCACCTGGGGTGAGTTGGCGAGGGTGTTGACAGGTAGTTGGCAAGCAAATACAAAATTATGACTCTTTTTGGATGGCATTCATAATTTTGGCATTTTTCATTTATGGCTTTGCCCACAAACCTGCACTTCTTCGTCAAAGTACATTCTGCTTTTTCTCTCTCAACCATAATTGCCAACAGTCCTTAAAAAGTCTCTGCATGGTGTGTCAAAGCTGGGATGGCCATAGCAGCCATAATAACAAGTCTATTTTAAAGCAATATTCGAAATAGTTTGATACTTGTTACTTTAAAAAAAAAAAATGCTGGAATTGTCTTAAAGTCACTAATGAGCCCTTGAGCAAAACATTTAACTCTCCGCTCCTCAGCCCTATAAATGAAATAAATATAAGCTGCTCTGGAAAAGGGCATGTACCAACTGTCAGTAATGTAAATGTAAGGCATAAAAATTAACCACAGAGAGTGCTGTTACTGGAAAATAATAATCTGTTACCTCCAGGAACAGTATTTAATTCCTTTCATAACACAGCAATTTACCAAATATTATACGTTTTTAATTCATATGTAAATTAACATTAAACCTGGCATACTTTTTAACTTTTTGCAGAAAACTATTTTATCATTTCCAAAGCAGCCCATGTTTTCCCTCTTTTCAAGTTAATAAGCTAAAAAAAAAAAAAAAATTGGTCATATTACCAAGAAACTAGAAAATGCAAACAGTGGAAAGCATAGTGACTGTGATATTGGAGACTCCTTCCATAAATCCGGACACATTTTTAAAATCTTAAAAAATAATAAAATAAAATAAAAATAGGAAGTTGTTCCTATTGAAATGACATGTTACCGGAACGAGTGCATGAATATAAACCTGAGATATGAATCACAGCAGAAACCGTTAGAGCTGCCGCTGTAGATAACATGAATGAACATGACTCAGCATCCTCAGAGCTGCAGTATAAACAGAGATACAGAGAGTATGACATTAAGATATTTGGAAAGAAAGTCATACAGCTTCACTACGTAGGAAATGCTGACCCTCAATATTCCGCTTTATGGGAATATAGACTGTGATAAGCTCGGTGATACAGGAAATGAGCATCAACCCCTCTACGGTGCTGGCAGCTATGACTCACAGTGAGATCGGTGCTTCGTATGGGAGTTTAATTGCAGCTGAGTGGGAGGCGTTGCTGAGGAACTACAGACAAAAATGCCATCCGTGGTACTGACCTCATGCCTCGAGCTCTGGATATGAAGCCCTGTATCAACAGCTTTACTGTGCATATTTTGGATGCTTTATTTCCCGAGAGGCTTGATCTAAAACGGATGGAGGGACATTTCTGATAAAGCCCAAGGTTATTCTCAGCAGCTCGAACCAGATGCATCATCACACGCTCGGAAAACACGCTGTCAATAACGCAGATCTAAATAAAAGTTAGTAATGGGTGGGGATTGTCAGAGGACAATTTTATTTCAAGGCCCACTCTGTAATTTAAACATCTTGATCCATCAGAAAGAAAGAAAGGCCATATGCACTTGGGTACGACACACTGTAATTATTAGCAGTCTCTGTAATTTCTCTCAGCCGCGGTTATAATAAGTGTTCCCCGTGCTCGCTGGAAGCTCATCTGCATTCAAGACTTTTGTTCTTTGTTCCAGCCTTTACAATTCATACAACTCTCTAATTCCATGTTATGTTCGATGACAGCTCTAAATTGTTTTAAAAAATTAATAGGAGCGTTACATGTATTCGGGCAACATATAATTATAAATAGTACTATTCCACAGTGCTGCTGAATTCTCCAATCCGATTGGTCGGAAGGTTTCGACTGATTTTCATGGGAATTTTTTTACTTGCTAGCATTGGCTCCGGCTTGCTCATTAATAAATATAAATATAAATTAAAATTATATACGTTGTCATTTTCATTCTGAATTTTTATATTTCTGTTAAGCTGATTTGTCCATTGATAAAAATTTATTTGCTGCTGGGATTTTAGATCTGACTGTAACTGGAATTCAAATCACAGGTTTATATTAATGTGCAGTTGTTGATATTTCAATTAAATTTATTGTACATTGTTGGAAGGAGTCTCCAGTGCCATTATTGTTTTTTAGTTTACCTCATGAAAGCGTTTACTATTTCTTGCTTACATGACAAGCTGCTTTCTTTTCTTCGGAGGATGACGACGTGAACTTGTCTCCTAAACGTTCCACTACATTTAACGCAACTATAAATGGATAAAAATTATGTATTTTTTTCGCTTGTTGTTTTTATAAACGTTAATAAAAATGTATTTGTTGGCAAATTGCTATGTTATAAGAGGAATAAGCCACACCCATGTGTTGTTATTGGAAAATAAATACCTTTAATTTAATTTGGTTTTTTCCTATAATATAAAAAATAAAGAAATAAAATACATTAAAAAGAAAGAAAGAAAGAAAGAAAGAAAGAAAGAAAAAACGGGAAAAAAGTAATAAATAATTGCAAGTAACTTAAAAGAAAGTATCTTGGCTTGGAATTTTGTAAAGCCCGGAAAAAAAAACCCCCACTGAGTTTCACCAAATGATAAATACACAGTATATCCAAACGTATGTGCACCTCTGACCATCACGCTTATTCCATATTTGTTCTCTCTTTGCTGTTATAATCAGCTCAATTCTTCTGGAAAGGTTTTCCACTAGATGTTGGAGTGTGTCTGTGGGGATTTGTGATCATTCAGCTACAAGAGCATTAGTGAGGTCAGACACTAATGTTGTAAAAGTGAGTGATTCCCGTCAGAGTTGGGGTTGAGTCAAAGTCAGGACTCTTTGCAGGACACTCGAGTTCTTCCACTCCAACCTTCACACACCATGTCTTCATGGGTTTTGTTTTGTGCACAGGTATATTGTCATGCTGAAACAAATTTGTTTAAAGAAAATTCCTTGTGTATACAGTTTTGGGAAGAACCATATGGTCAGGTGTCCATAACACGTTTGGCCATATAGCATATGATTAATATTTTCCAGGCTGGTTTTATTTTAAATAACCAACATCCATTCGACTATTGCATGTGATATGGGGGGGACGTTGGTGTTTGACTACTACTCAGAAGATTGAGAGTTCAAATCCCAGGTCCACCAAGCTGCCACTGCTGCGCGAGGCCCTTAACCTTCAGTTGCTAAGTTGTTTAAAATGAGAACTGTAAGTCACTCTGGATAAGGGCTCATAAGAAATGAGATCACATATAACACACTCCATTGAAAAGGTCTTGCATGGAATTCATGATGTATTTTATTTATCCAACATTTACATTAGTATTACAAAATAGATCACGTACCATAAACTCAAATGAACAATGCAAAAGTGGTCCCTTCCAAATGGCCATGTGGTTTCAACACATCGTTTCAAATGCACATATCACACGTATGCGAGGGTCAACACAGACAAGACCACATTAACAAAACAGCTCTACAAACACATATCTATATACATATATGCTCATGTTTATGATTATTATTATTATTTTTTTTAAATGTATGGTTTTTTTTTTTGTTTTATCTCTCTACATATACATTCCTTCTTAATAATTGTCATTATAGTACAAAAAAAAACATGCACTTTGCAAAATGTGTCCAAAAAAAAAAAGCTAAACAAAACATCTTGGGTAGATATGTAGCAGTGGGTCGTATGTCGTGCAGAAAAAGGGGGGGGTGAATTGGAAATCGTCACAAATCATCAACATACATAAAGAAATAAATTAATAAGTTGGTCAATTTAAAAAATTGTCAAACAGCTTATTATTATTATTATTATTATTATTATTATTATTATTATTATGAGTAAACAAAAAGATTATCTATAATAAAATAATTAATTCTGTACAAAAAAATCATTAATTTTTTTATTTACACACACACACAAAAAATTAAATAAATAAAAAAATCAAGCATTACACATATACATGGCGCAGGTGTGGAAGTCATTTTTATTAAACATTTTATTCCATGCTAACTTAAATTAAAATGGCTTCAGTAGGCACGCTTGCATCTCCGCATGTTACTAAACCCAAATATCACGATATACGATATACAATATCATGATAATCAGCCGATTTTGCCCATCGGTTTCGAATACCTTAGCAGCTTTCGATGATTTATATTATTATGTTTATATTTCATTGGTTTAACACAGCTACGTTTCCTGGTACATTCTCCAGAGATATTCAATTAAATTCAATCAAATAAAATTATACCATTTAAAAAAAAAAACAAACAAAAAAAAACATAAGGAACATAAACAGACTCCGGATACTTATGTGGTGATTGTGCAAGAATCCTTCATTAGCTTTAATAGCATGATAACACACATAATATTTTGCATCCACACTAAACAGAAGCGTTCGAACCTTTCGCAGTCTTTTAAACCCTTCCTTATAAAAATATTGCACAGGTGAGCGTGGGATTTTTATTTTTTATTTTTCTGCAGACAGACGACGGATGATCTTACGAAACACACGTGTATATAATCGAATATCTGAGACGGATGTTTACAGGAGAGGGGGAAAAAAGCATAGATATAACTACAAAGATTAGACAAGTTTTTACTGTATAGCGAAAATACAGCAGGTTTAGGTTGTAAAGAAGCAGCGGGACATGCAGAATCATTTTTGTCATGGGCTTCGTTTAAATTGCACTATATACAGTTCAATGTCTTTCGTTTCGATTGCTTGTGTGTGTGTGTGTGTGTGTGTGTGTGTGTGTGTGTGTGTGTGCGTGATAGGAAGGCCTTTTTTTATGGCTTATTTTAGCCATGCGTTTATCTGCAAGTCCTTTTTTTTTTTAACATACTCTAGATCTCCTTTGTATTCACATATTAAAAAAGTCCATATGCAAATAAATAAAATAAATAAATAAATATAAATGATTCAAATCTGGAGAAATCTATAATATAATACTGATTCCTGTGTGAGCTTGATTCATTAAAAAGAAAACTTTTCATTTATTCATAACCATTCATATATTTTTAAAAAGTGTCATCACCTTATAAACCCTTTTCTCAAAATAACCTCCAGTAATGAGCTTTCTTTCTTTCTTTCTTTCTTTCGCTCTATGGATACTAGCGATAAGAAACAAAACCCCATCACAGGGCTCTAAGCACTGCTTTGCCTTTTTTTTTTTCACTATTACACTGCCCACACTATCGATTTGCCTTTGTGTTGCTGTTTCCACATGATGCGCTGAGCAAATCTCTTCTGTTTGACAACAGTTAGACAAAGCCGGAGCTTTCCTGAGCTTGTACAAATGAGGACAAAATGTCTCGTTTTCCTTTACTATAGAAAATCTTTGCAAGTCTTTCTCACGTATCGGGGCTAGAGGATCATACGCTCGGATTAAAGGGTTTCGTTCTTGATTATGTAAAGAGATTAATATTCAGGTGTAAAACACCCCAATACACAACATGTGCAATTTATACAGTAATCCAACTAGGGCCAAGGATCAAAATGTTAACGACGTCCAAAACTGATATGATCTAATTATTGTAAATGATAGAACTGGGATATTTAATATTTATTATATATATATATATATATCTGTAATATATATATATTACAGATATATAAATCTGAAAATTTAAACATGCTTACTACACCGAATATCCAGATTCTACCATAGCTGAGAAGAATACAGTCATAGATTCCTGTTAAAGCTAAACATAACGATGATTAAGATGATTAAGCGACTAGCCGGAGTTTCCTTCTCAGAGAACCATGCTGACTGGGTCTCCACTTTTTTTTTCCAACACATTTTTAAGATACCGAATCATTAACATCTTTTTTTTTTGGGTGCTCTACCTGGTTTGATCTGATTGTTGCCAACTCGTCGTAAATAAACACTGAAGCCCTGGAGACACTTTCCATACAGAATTATTACAAGGTCCATGCGACGGTATGGGCAGCGCTGGCTGTGAGTTCTTCTCCTGCGTTTCCGTCATTGTGTTATTTCACCACGTACTCAACTGATGAATGTCAGTAAGAGTACTTATGTAGGCCGTTCACGCAAGGTGGAGAAAGCCTTCTGATTTTATGCTTCATACATATCATACAAAAACAAGAAGAAGAAGAAGATGATGAAGAAGAAGAAGTGGAAGGAAGATCAAGAAAAAAATCAAGAGGACTCCAGCAATGAGTGCTTGGACCCCTACTGCAGTTCTTCCGTTCCATACAGCGTAATTCATTCACACACACACACACGCACACACACTTTCTCTTTCTCTCTCTCTCTCACCCACTGCTCTTTTAGCCGCAGGCTTCTTTCAGAGGCTTTTAAAAACTACAAAGCTCCACACCTCCAAATAAACCTCCGGATTTACATTCATTTGAGTCCAGCTGAAAAGCCTCTGTGTCTATGATGTTGATTCTGTCCTTTAAAAAAAAAAAAAAGGTCTTCTACCTTCTCAGCCAGAGAAAATGATGGCACTAACCTCACGCCCGTGCAGAAAGGTGCACTCAGCAGTGCAGGATCTTCATGAACGCCTTACGAAACTCCACGTTGAAAGTGGTGTATATGATGGGGTTCACAGCACTGTTCACGTATCCCAGCCACGTGAAGGCGTTGTACATTTCCAGAGGCACATAGCAACTAGCACAGTGGGTCTTCAGGATGTGAGTGATGAAAAAGGGCAGCCAGCATATAATGAAAACACCTGGAAGAGAAAGACACTGGTGTGAAATACAAATTAAAGCACTTTATTCATATTATGACGAAGCCTGTGGGACAAACTGTCAGCGCCGGAATTCATGCAGGCAGTACAGGCATTTCTACTGACAGAATATATTTTACGTTCAGGTATTCAGACACTAAACACACTTATCCAGTCAGCCAATCAGGTGACAACTTATAATCAGGTCAAAAGCTTTATATAGGTTCATGGAGAAAACATGTCATCTCAGTGATCTTGCAACACAAATATATATCAGAACCTGCTGATATTCTGGCATTTTTTTAAAATAAAAAACACTCTCTCTAGAGTTTATACAGAATGGCAAGAAGAGACAAGCATGACTGGCAAGTCTATGGGTAGAACATCAATGGGGTTGAGCTGACATGAAGACTACGGTAACTGAAATAACCACTCTTTACAACCTCGGTGAGCAAAAAAGCATCTCAGATGTTGAAACATGAGGTGAGTGGGCTATGACAGCATAGCACTTCTGCCTTTTAGGCAGCCAACATTATCCAGGACAACTTACAATTTATTTTATACAACTGAGGGTTAAGGACCTTGCTCAAGGGCCCAGGAGGGGCAGTTTGGTTGACCTGGGATTTGAACTCACAACCGTCAGATAAGTTGTCCAAAACTCTAACCACTAAGCTACCACACCCCCGTAAGCCTACCTCAGATCCCACAGCAATCTAAGGCTATAGTGTTCTGTGAAACTGAATAAATTGTTAAGGTTTGTTTTTGGCAGAGAACCCTGATTCTTTTGTAATATCTGACAGCTCGATTTAGATACCTGATACTCAGACTAACCCAGCCTGGGATTGTTCTTTTGAAGCTAGATTCAGCTTTATGTGATTCTGAAGAAAGGGTTTCAACTCAATACCCACCCAGAACAATAGCAAGCATCTGCGTGGCCTTCTTCTCCTTGTGTTGTGACATCTTTCTCTTGCTCATGGGCTTGGTGACATTAGTGCGTGTCTTGCCATTGGACAAGGTCTGCGTTTCAAATGCTTTGGCCCCCGCAGGCACCTGGGCGTCCTTGGCGTGGCCATTCTTCTCATCCGAACTGGGCTGCCACTCGTCTTGCAATGGTGAAGCACGACTCTGACTAGCCATCATAGGTCCTGTCGCAGCGGGTGCCAGCTTCAACTTTTCTGGAGGACTGGGGCTGGTCATGAGGCCCACCTCCACATTGCTGTCCTGCTGCATCACCTCCTTTATCACCAGCTGTGAAAGGATGTCACAGAGCTTGCTTACATATATATGGCTCAGATGATGACCTTATTATTATTCACTTCTACCTGGATGAAGAGTCATTTTGAGAAATAAGACACCAGGGGCCATATTGGACTTGTTTTACCATTCCAGATAGCAAACGTATTGAAATATATACCCACTGCTCCAGGCCTACACATTAAGGTTACTTCAGATTGATGTTATAGAACTTCAGAATCAGTCTGATTTTTGATTTCTTGTCTCCTGGCAACATACAGCTTATGATCTCCCAGTGATAGAAAACAGAACTTTATAAATACTGCAGAACTGCTGCAATGTCTTTTAGAAACCAATTAGATTCATAGATTTATGCACATATACATGGGAAAAAATATCTCACATACTGTTTTCTTGTTTTTGGCAGGCATGCTCCCGTTGGTCTTTACAATGACTGTGCAGAGTTTCACATCCTCTGGGTGTGTGCACTTTTCCTAAGGAAAAGACAATAAAAAATGATTTAGCTTGTGTTTTTTATAGTACAGGGTGCCACAGAAATTGTGTTTTTGATCTGCTGTGTTTCTTTTTTTCTAAAACATTAAGTGTCCCATATTTTTTCCCCTTATAGAGTTAGGTAATAAAAATCACTGTAGAAAAGACGAAAAAAAAAAAAAACTAGATCATAAGAGTAGCTCAGAATACTAATATAAAATATAAAAAGCCAAATCCCTGGGATTTGGAAAGGTAATTATAAACAGTCAGGCCAAAAAAAAATAATATAAGTAAAGCATGGCACAGTAGGTGAGGCTGAAAAGTGAAACAGAGGTGTTCCTAACCTTTTATTAGTGGTCTGCATCTCAGTTGTATTGCTTCTTGTGGATCTGTAACCAGCCTTTGGGGAGCGAACCATCAAATGAGCTGGTTGTACGGATTGCTCAAGAGAGTTGTGTTAATTACCCCTTCACTGTTTCTTTTATCCCTGCCTTCTCCACATTGTAAAAATGGTAACGTGCATCACCGCAATCCCCGGACTAAACTTGAAGACAATTACGGTGTTGGAAATTGCCTGTAATTGTTTATGTGGCTGAATTTTCCCAGCCATGAAGCTGTACTTTTTTTTTTTAATACTGTCTACTGGGTAATGCATATTCAGTCTACCCCCAGGCCAAAAAGCTCATAAAATAATGAGAGACACATAGTGAAAAGCTGAAACATGAGCATCCAAATACAAACAAATTGGCACCTATCGTCATTCAGGCGCTTTAACTATGCCTGAGTCGATACCATGTGTCATCTGTGCATTAGCCACAACTGAGCATCGAATACATCACTGAAGACATTGAGCTTCTCGACTGCTGAACCGCACCAACGGGTCAAAGAGCTTTGCAGTCACCAGACTTTCCCCAGAACTCACTGAACTGAATCAGTGCTCATGAATCTAGTTTCCCAAAAGCTTTTAGGCTATATGAAAGCTCAAAAACTCATTTCCTACGCTCTCTTCACACTTCACTTCTCTACATTCTATAAGAGCATGCCGAAAACTTGTGATAAATGACCGTAATCATCCCTTTAATGAAAGATTGCACGATTGCAAAACAGCAACTTCCAGAATCCCTCTGGAAAATAGTCCAAGGCATTAGCTACAGCTGCTAAAATAATTAATTTGAGCAGCTGTTCAAACAAGCGCCTGACGTGAGCGGGGTACTCTGGAGGCGTGCTTCACCTTGAGAGGAAGCTGAGGCTCGGCGTCCGCCCTCTGGCAACTGCGCTTGGTGTTCACTCTTTTCCGACGCTTGCGCAGTACCACGTAGATCTGCACATAGACCAGGAGTGTGATGATGAAGGGGACGTAGAAGGACATGATGGACGAGTACACCACAAAGGCCGGGTTGGCAATCTCGCACACGGCATCGTCACGTGTCGCTGAGGAAATAGATCAGAACAGAACTTTACTGTTTCCTTGAAGCCCTGGACCACAAACTCTAAAATGGCTTAACATATTTTTATTTTAACTCAGTGTCATTATGTCATTAATTCAAACTGATAGCTCATAATTTCAAAACAGAGTCATTATTTCATTATTTGGACTTTGTATCTTGTTTCTGAGATTCGTTGTCATCATCATGATAGATTGTGTCATTATGTTGCTTTTGTGACTTCAACATAGTGTCACTGTGTTATCATGATGTTCTTGTGCCTTGTAATTTCAAGACTGTCATTATGTCATCACCATCATCATCATGTTCTTATGACTTGTAGTTTCAATACTGTGTCATTACGTTACCATGTTCTTGTGAATTTCTATTTCAAGATCATCATGTTCTTATGACTTGCAATTTCAATATTGTGTCATTATGTCATCATCATGTTCTTCTCCTGCATTTTCAAGATTGTGTCATTATGTCGCTTGTGTGACTTGTTATTTCACAATAGTGTCAATGTGTTATCATCATGTTCTTGTGCCTTGTATTCTCAAGACAGTGTCATTATGTCATCATGAGGTTCTTTTCTTAAATTTTTAAATATTGTGTCATAATGTTATTATGTTTTTGTGAATTTCTGTTTCAAGATTGTCATTATGTCATGATGTTCTTGTGTCTTGAAGATTCAAGATTGTGTCATTATGTCATCATGTTGTTGTGTTCTTATATTTCAAGATAGTCATTATGTCATTATGATGTTCTTATGTCTTATCATTTCAAGATTGTGTCATTAGGTTATTCTTGTGTTTTTGTGTCATGTTATTACAGGATTATGTCAGAACATAATTATTTTCTGGCTTAATATCTTGCTATTTCAAGATTGTGTCCTTATTTTATTATTTGACTTTAAGTCATCATTTCAACAAAATATTTTTTTTTTTTTAGAATAGTGTCCGTCATTATTTATTTTTTTTTCATTTTCTGTCATTATCTTGACATTATTTCAACGACTTGATGACTTTGTAACTTTTGACTTTGTTATTTCAAGATCACATTTCATTATGTCATTATTTTTGTCTAATAATTTTAAGATGGTGACACCAAATAAAATAAAATTTGAGACTGATTATGAACTGTAGAGATGAAGCTGAGGTTGAGGAACTGTCAGAGCAGGAATTCACACTGATGCCCTTTTGACTTTTGGGCTTTATTTCAGTATTTTCCTTACATTGCTAATTTAATACTTGTTAATTTTTTATGTTGTTGTTGTTCTTTAAGGTTCAAGGTCACCAGAGAGGATCATCCGGTCAGCATATTTGATTTTGTCACAGGTTTCACGCTGGATGCCCCTCCTGACGCAACCCTCACATTTTATCTGAGCTTGGAACCACCACTGAGAGTTAACCCCTCAGTACCTGGGCTGCAGTGGTAAGACACCGGGTTCCTGCCTCTGGACCATGTGGTATTACTAATGCTGTTTTTTTGACCGCTCCCTGTTTGGAGTAGCCACAGCAGATCATTTGGTCTGCATGTTTTTTGATTTGGCTTAATTTTTACGATGGATGCCCTTCCTGACACAACCCTCCCATTTTATCCGTTCTTGGGACCAGCACTGAGAGTTAACTCTTCACTGGTTGGGTTAGCTCCCTGCCTGGGAATCAAACCTAGGCCACGGCAATAAGAGCCAAACCCATCCTGCCTCTGGACCACCAGGACTTAAATGCTCGAGTTTGCTCTACTACCCTCTAGTAGTTTGCGCAGCTGTCGGCTACACATTGTGCATCGAGGGAAAATTAAGAAATTATCACAAAAAAAATTAATAAAAGAGAAAGAAAGAAAATACCTGTGTTGTTTAGCCCAAATAGCAGGGGGCAAGAGATGGCAAAGGACAGAACCCATACCACCGAGATCATAACTGTGACGCGGCGCTTGGAGCTGTACCGCGTGTTGTACAACAACGGCATGGCAACAGCTGTGTACCTGCAGGAGTGGTCCACCCGAGTGGGAAGGAGGAAAAAAAGAGAGGGATGAAGATAAAGAGTGTGTCAGAAAGACAGCGAACACAAATAATAACATGAGGACATGCAATGACAGCAGTGACTAGAATAGCTGCCTTTCATTTTGAAAGGGTTTCTTTTTTTTTCCCGTACATAATTATAATCTTCAGTTTTCTTCGAGCTATCGACAGCGATGGCCTCAGCAGATCCATAAAGCAAATGCTGCAGTCACCTGCAGACCGCCTGCTGTTTTAATTGATTGTCCAAATAACCTTCAGACACCAAAGTGTAACTTTTATACACTCAATAAAAGCAAACCATCTCTCTATCTCAATCTCCCAAACACACACACACACACACACACACAGTCCCACACTAGCAAACAAAGACCCGTTGATCCGGACTCTGCGCATCATTTAGTGAGGCCATTGCTCAGGATTGATGGCAATTTCATGGGAGACCTACCTGTCAATACTAATTGCACACAGATTAAGAATGCTGGCCGTGCACATCATGACGTCCAGAGTGACAAAAATGTCACAGTGAATTTTACTGAAGCGCCACTCGCCCACCACCTGCAACACACACACACACACACACACAAATTGAGCTGAATCACTGCAGCTCATGAGGTTCAAAATACTAGTCAAACCTTTACTATGATTACTTTTGTAATAGATTTTAAAGAAAAAGCAGTTCAATATAATTCCCAGAAACATACTGACCTCAGAGTATTTCATTTCATTTTATCTGTCAGGTCCTTACAGGTCTGTTTCTTAAAATACAAAGCTCTTTCAGTTTGATGTAGTATTTACAACGTGTTTGATCTCATTTATTTCTGGTCTTGTTCTAAGCGAAACCCATGAGGAGGTGAGAAAAAAAAAAAAAAAAAAAAAAAAAAAAAACACCTCCCAGATGCACTTAAATGCTTATTTGCAAACCTAATCTGAGCCTGATGTTTATTGCTTTTTCAAGAACATTTCTCAGATGCCATCTGCCGGTTTGAATGGATAAATCAGTATAAATCAGTACAAGCAAATGAAATTTTATTTGCAGTCAATTTCCACAATGTGCTAGGTGCAATTTGTTTGGTGAAGCATCAAAGTTTCTGTCTGATGACAAAGCAATATATCAGGAAAAGCGAAGGAGACATTGCTGCTGCAGGAAAACAAATAGTGCCTGGTCACACTTTCAGAATATATATCGCTATATAAGTGTCAGTCTATTTCATTTACATTACTATATTTGCTCGTGCGTGTAATACGGTTTATTGGTTTACTTAATGTCTAAGAAATACAAATGAAGGAGGAAAACATTTAAATTACCATTTTAAAGACAAACTTTTAACATAAAAAATGAGCTTCTTCCGATCAGAGTCTGTAATCGTTTAAAAAAAATGCCTAAATTAAAAAATTTCTCAGCCATAACTGCGATGTAATTTATTGCTATTTTGATATTATATTATACTTTAACCAAATCCCAAAGACGATGACTAAGAATTTCTTCAGAAAAAGGAACACAAGGGCATGTGAAACCCCTGAACCACATCTGTGTGAATGTGCCATACTCTCCTGTTCCCGTCAAGGAGGGAATATACGAGCGTTACTCAAACATTTTTCATATTAGCATTTGCTAAGAACTTTTCCGGAGGGTGCAAACATGAAAAACTGTTAGTAGAGATAATAAACTTGCTTGTGTGCTTTTATATTAGCTAGACAGCTTTATAGTGCATAACATTTCTGCCTAATCAGTTAGGTTTCCAGGCAACCAAAACTTGTGCGATGGGCTAATAAATATAATATATATCATTTGTCCTTCTCTAAACCATAGTCTTTTAGGAAAGTGGTTTCTCAAATGATCAGCCAGATTGTTGGAGTTATGTAATGTTTCTATTATCCATCTATTTTCTCGTTCTGCTATGAAATGTCAGCCATGCTGAAAGACCTACCAGTCACACATCACACATGTCTTTACTATCCTTCTCCCCATTGACTGACTGACAACTGCTCATTATCTCTCACCACTTCTGCTTTTATATAGACTCTCGAAGTGCCTACATACTGTAAAGGTTCATTGGTATGCTTGGTGTATTCACACGCAGATGAAATTCCATGTCAGCGGTCCAAACTTTTGAATGTATAGCTGACCTGTGACTAGATTTTTCAAGCAAACTGCAATAAAAAGAACTGAGCCAATGAGTTAAACAGCAATGTATTCAACCTCAGGCAAACCAAGTGAGATTGAATTTGACTCTTTCATACAGGAAGTGAATTCAGGGCAATCAGGAGCCACAATAACCCTGTTTCCCGTCCTGTAAGGAGCAGACAAGGATATTCTGACGGCTCAGGAGGCCTATTCAGTACTGTGTCTTGTCAAACGCAAAAGGCTTATGTACCTTTGGGGGGTAAGGGACAGGTTTTATTACTTGCATGTTCACAGCTTTTGCACCAAGGTATTACTCATACTATACAAACATTCTTGTGGCCAAGCTCTGAGCACTTGACTCAACGCTTAAGTGCATTGGGTAACACCAGCAATCAGACAGATGGATGGATAGTAGGATATGAGATAGGAGGTAGAAAGGTTATTCCGAAAAGCCGGCTGGAGTGTTTGTTGGAGGTATGGAGTGGGGTGGGGGATGTAGGCTGCCATGTCTACGTCTGTGCTTCATGCAAAGCTCCAGTGGTTCATTGACCTCCTTGTTACCACTCATACCTGCTGTCTTTCTGTGCACCCATTAGTGCATCATAAATAATTACCTCTAGGCTTGCTACATTTTATCCCATTAGGGATGCACTGATATCGACTAACCTATTCAGTATTAATCAACCAGGGATGTCATGGATCCTTTTAATTATCTGTTAGATAGTATATTACTTAAAAAGTGCATCTGTATCGTTTTTGTTTTGTTTTTTTACTTCCAGTGCATTGCATCACTTGCTGTCAAGGACTGATAATAACTGATGAGCAAAAAATCTACCTGGTAAGATGCTGTAGATATTTTCAGAAAGTACAGCTTGCAGGCTGCTTTGGCTTTGATTGGCAGAATTTATCATGAAATACATTTCATGGCATCAGGATGTCTTCCATAACATAATATCATGAGGTATCAGATGTTGGTGTCAATCAAGTATCCATTTTAATGCATCCCTAGTTCCCCTATCCACTTTCCCAAGCTTGTGTTTTTCACTATATCATTTATTTTAAGGGTATATGCTGGTACAGAATCTAATGTTGCTGCCTCACTCTTGTAGAGCCTGGGATTTGTTCCTGCGCTTTGATAACTCTTGCAGCTTCCATCATGTTGTGTCCATGAGGGTTTCCTTTAGGTTCTATGGTTTCTGGGCACTACACAAAATCATTCAGGTAGGTGAATCGGCTAGTCTGAATTCCCTCTATGTGAATCTGTGCGAGTGTGTGTTTGAAGGTTTGCTACAATTTGGCTCCCCCAGGGGTATTCCTGCTAGAGATGTATAAAAGTTTCCATTTCCACATACTCTTGACTCCTACTTTCAGCTGTCTTGGTGTATTTGACCTTTGATTAAAAAATATTATGAGATTGCATGGTGCACGATGGCTTGGTGGTTAGCATGTTTGCCTCAAGGGTTGTGGGTTTGACTCCTGCCCTTTGTGTGGAGTTCACATGGTCTCTTATCTTGGGGATTCCTCTGGCTACTCTGGTTTCCTCTCTCAGTCCAAAGACATGTGTTGTAGTGTGTGAATGGGTATGTGATTGTGCTCTGTAATGGGCTGGCACCCCGTCCAAGGTGTCCACCACTTTGTGCCCTGGGTCCCCTGGTATAGGCTCGTTTCCCCATGACTCTGTGTAGGATATAAGCAGTGGTGAAATTAGATGGAGGGATAGATATATTCTGCAAAGTGCTGCAAGCGCTGGGATGCCATTATCATTGAGCGAAGTGCTTGCAATTGTTTTTCATTTACAGTAATGTCTCTAGCTAAGAGCCACTCATTTGACAGATCCATGAAACTTTCAAAGTAAATGCAAACAACTAATGAATCAAAGCCACTTTTGTCCTTAATGCCTAGCCTCAAATTGCCAAATTATAAAATAAATGGCACAAGGTCTACCAGCCTCAGAAATCAGTCCGAGCACTTTGTCAACCATTATTAAAAAGAATAAGATCATCTTTAGCCAATCAGTAGACATGGCACATTGCCAGTGATCTTTGTGACTACTGAATGAGGATAATGGATGATCTGGCAGCATCAGTAGGCAGTGTAAGGAAGTGTTGATTAGTTGTCTATAACAGCAGCTGTGACAGTAGTTTGAATGAATGCGCTCATTCTAGTATTACTATAGTAACAACCTACTCTGGGACTTGAATATAAATAGATTTCTCGCACTGAAGGTGGCATGTAAATGCTGAGATGACCTTCTTACCCCCTCAACAGTGATAATACTAATATCACAAGCTCAGTGCCAGCTACTGGAAGGACAACTACCGGTGAATCAAGAAGGATCTTGCACCATTTAAATGGTAATTACTTACAGGCAGGCAAGTGGATATCATTGAATTCTCCATTATTGAACATTTGATTGAACTTCAACAGAAAGGACATCATGCTAAAATGCTGCAGGAAGCTGCAACTTGACTATATAGATTACAGTTATAGAAAGGAAATTATTATTCAGATGGGTATGGCTTCCATTTTGAGTCTGGGTCCTTTCAAGGTGTCTTCTCAGGGAGTTTTTCCACCATTTTCCACCATCAACTATGGCTTGATTTGGAAAATTTCGGCACTCATATTCTGAATATTTTTATATTCATGTAAAGCTTCTTTGCAACACTGTCAGCTGTTAAAAGCATTATATAAATAAAACAATTTTAAAAAACTACCTAGGATTAGTAAAACGTGTAAAAGCTTGTAGTAACGTGACTGTATCACAGCTGGTCCGCTACCTGAATCGTGGTAAAACTGCACCACACTGCAACTTCTCATTTGCCTCTTTGGCAGTTCTCACCGAGACTCGAGCTAATAAATGAGTCAACAATAAATAGGACATGGTGCTCACACTGCTTACCTGTAGAGGTCTAGATATGCTTCGAAAACTTCAGTTTTTAATTATCTGCTTGGCTGCTGCATAGTGCAGTTTTAAAATTAGGTGCCAAGGCTATAGTCGGTATTATTAGCTCAGGGACTGCTAGATCTGTCTGACCAAGAACTCAAAGGAGCAAGTGGCTTAAAAGAATATGCTAGCCAGATGCGGCCCCTCTTCTGGATTACCTTTAGCCGCTTACTCGTTCTATCCGTAGAGGTGCTTTTTGGCGTATTGTTTCTGGCACCTCCAGCTGTGCCTAATGTCATATAACCAGTTACAGCATCTGCGGCAAGACAACAAGTATTAACGTAACAAAATTATTAACGTTGTTCATGTTTAAAGACAATACGGAACCCAAATTCGAATGAATTTTTAATCCGGAACATAACATTTCTTAGTAGAATGATATTTCATTGGACATGGCTTTGGTTTTATCTGCCTTAAAGAAGGTGCTTCAAAACAATCATGGACTTAGACCTAGTGTTAAAAAAATGTAGCTGTCTGATTTTCCTCAGCTTTAAAGTCATGCCGGAAATTGTGATTGCGACTAAATGGCAGGTATTAAATATTAAAAACCTGAAGCCTTTTTCTGCCTAATTTCTCAAAAAATGGCTCTCGGTTCATCTGGACAAACAAGATTATTTGGAACAGAAACGTTACACCTCAGTTACACCTTAAAAATTTTATGTCAAGAGCAGAACACACACTCATATCTACACTTCTATATTTTTACTCTTTCTTTTCTCTTTGTGAACAAAGTTCTTTGTCAGCTAACAATTCCATATTATTATTATTATTATTATTATTATTTCCTACACCTCCTTTGCCTATATATTATATCATTATTTACACACTGTTTATCAGATTGCACACAAATTAGTGATGTTTATTTGTGATCTAGTGAAAAAGGGCTGTACGTACGGGTTATGTCATGTGTACAGCATTTCTCTGTGGGGATAAATAAAGCTCCTCTATTTATGGGTCAGAGGTAATAAAATGCGCTGAATAATGATGCCCTGCTCCCACGATCATAATGAGTTATAATAATCAAATGCCTTACAGCCAGAACAGAAATGCTTATTTTTGCTTGCATTTTTTTAGTTAGCTTACATCATTAACAAACACCCACCACTTTGAACACAGGCTCAGAGAAACAAAATAACAATAATAATAATAATAATAACAAAAAATAATAAAAAACTATCACTGCTATTAAAATTCCCATACTTACTGCCAGCTCAAAAAAATAAATCTGCTTGGTTATGCAAAAGCAGTATGTTTGCATTACAAATTGTTGCCTTGGCTGTCTTGTATGTTTTGTTAAGCATACGCTGCCAAAAAATGCTGGCAAGACAAGTGAAACGCTGTATCATCAGGAGCGGCCTGTCACCCAGAACTCTGTGTATGACAAGGCAATGAATATTTGAATATATATCCCGTCATGTGTCATCTACCTCCAGCTATAAAGATTTGTGAATGGGTTTCCTTACTCCAAATCAGTGCATACATTAAATCCATGACTACTGTTTCAGCTATGGTTTTAAATGCAGGAGGCTTCAAGGGAGGATCCAGAAGTCAACGTAAGCAAGAGTACTGAACCTCATGGTCCGATCAACTTCCACTGGCTTCACTAACTATTGTGATTTTTCTTAGAAGTCTGAGATTTCTCTTTATATTTAACGTCACTTGTGTAAGTTTCAGGCAACGTTCAGGCTTTTTAGCATGCATAAGGACATCGTTTGCGTTCATAAGCTGATTTTTTTCCCTCAGACTGTCCTTTTTCACTCTTTCATTTAGCCCTCACAAACATTTGCTAGCTCTGCATCTTTAAACCCCACTAGCAAGGAATTATAAAATTATATTAGAAATATATATATATATATAATTTGATAAGATGGTGAGTAAGCAAAGCATGTGTTAGATATTAAAATATAACTTTAAATAATACTTATAAACCCTTTTTATGCTGGCGGAATGGTAATTGACTTATGGGCCAGTATGTATCTATCAGTATATCAATAATTTTATCTCAACAAATCTGATATAGTCAGGACTTTGTTAGCTTTCAGTGTGTTTTAGACGTGTGTTTTTCCCTCTGTTGAACAACGTTACACACAATTTTAGTGGTTAAAGATGCTAATTTTAGCTGGTTATGAACAAGCACTTGGGGCATCAACATTTACTTTGAAGAAAATAACCGTTTTTTGTTGTTGTTGTTGTTTTTTTAAACTTTTCTATGAATAGCTTGCCTCGGTAGGCTAGGGAAAGCCAGAAAGACTTATGAAACACTACAAATTCTTAAAGCTCTGAGTGTCTACTTTCATATGAGCTTCATAATAAGCACCACTGTGGAGTGGGACATGACAAAGACATTCACAGCTGAACATGGACACAACCAAACAGGAGCAACCTCCAATTTTTGGCCTCTGGATACTTCAGGTCAGGGACAAAATAGGTGTCTTGTGGTTTAGGTTTCTGTGGACTTTGGGGACAGATTATACTCCAGCACTAAAAGGACAAAGGACCCTTGAGGTAAGAAGTCAGAACACCGTCAACAATCACTGTACAAGATCGCTAGCTGATAAAATGACTTACAACATTTTGTCTGTCATCAGTGCAGCATGGCCATTCCTTGCCTTGGAATATGTCACACGTTCACCTTTCACCTTAAGGTTCCCATAGTGACAAGCACAATGTCTCCTCTTCATCGACTGTATTCATCTCCTTCGTGGTAGCCATTGATCACTTGGGCTGTTTATACAATGACCGTTTAATGGCTTGTCGTGAAGTCTTGACAATCATCCATGTCTTTACGTTTTCCTTTGTGTTTTCTGCATTCTATCCTGCTTTTATTAGTCTGAAAGCATGGCTTGTCCTTGTTTAACCCTGTTTGGCTTTCCAGCCGTTAAAGAAGAACCGCTTTATTATCTTAGATTTAAACAAACATCCTGCACCTAACAAACTGGCTTTATTTAGTTATTAAGATGGACATACTCTTAAGCTCATTATATTCAGGCACTAACAAGCACATTCAGCCTTTTTTTAAACTGGTCTTTTGATTATTTCTTGCAAAACATCTAATTGGTTAGAATTAAAAACACATGAAACTTCTTAGCTCTGTTCTTGAAAGTTTTAAAAGTTATGAATGCTGACCGAAAAAAAAAAGGAAAAAAAGCTGCAAGCAGCACTTTTTTTAAAAGCAGTCGCTTCCCGTAGGACTGCATGTGGAGGAAACATGTCAAGTGTGAAGGAGCTGGAGGGAGATGATTTACCACCGGTTTGCGGCGAAGATAAAATGAAATGAGTTCCTCGATACATTGAAAGTTGAGCTGAGAAGGAAAAATGAGTTAATCCTGTATGATAACACAAACACGCCTCTTAAAACCCTACCTCTAACTCTATATATATATATTCTGGATTAGCATAAATGTACCATAAGGAACGAAAAAGGAACCGGTTCTTACCTCCAGGTACACGACCCAGGGCATAACCAGTGTAGCCACTAGGAGATCTGCCACAGCAAGGCTTACGATCAGGTAGTTAGTGGTGGTCTGCAGCGCCTTCTCACGGGAGACAGCCATACACACCAGTACGTTGCCGAAGACGATGACGAAGATGAGCAGCGTCAAGAGCATGGCATAATAGTTGTACTGGTGCTTGGCTTCAACGTCCGTGCCATTGAAAGCCTCGCTCGTGTTGTCGTGGTACGTCTCATTGATGCCATATTCCGTGAGGAAATCCATGAGCTGCTACCAGAAAAGATGTCTGAAACTGGGAACGAGAATAAACTGTCAGAAGATACGTGGTGACATTCCACCATATTAAACAATTTAAAATCATTCAAGTACAAGATTTTAATATGCAATAAAGTTGTTGATGCTGATATGAGATTTTATCTTTTGAGGCAAATTAAATACTGAAGGTGCATCAAATGCTGAACATTAATGTTTTGTTATTTTTCTGGTTTATTTAGCAAGTAAAGAATTAATCAGCAAGGAGGTGAAGTGATGAGGCCCAGAGTTACTGTTACAGTCCTGAGGTTTATTAGATTTCACTAATAACACATTCTGAACTGTTACAACAACACATTGTTGTCTAAAAAACCATCATCTTGTACTTTTTGTTTACACTGACTGGTGTTGAATCTCATAATTCCCTCTTTCTTTTAATAAGACAAACAATGTCTTGTTACCAAGAAACTGCAAAGTCAAAAATGCCTGAAAACCTCCTCATGAAGGAAAATGAACCGATTTTTACAAACGCTGAAAGGGGACACTCCTTCCAAATAATAAAAAAAACCAAAACAATCAAATCCATAACCAAAACAATAAACTAATAAAATAAAATCCTAAACAATCAAACAAACACCCTATAAACCCACTGAAAAACACCCCTAAACAAACAAAACAATACAATAAATAAACAAATACCTAAAAACCCTAAACAAATACCTGCATAAACAAAATGAATAACACACCTAAAAAAAACACAGTAAATAAACAAATACTTAAACCTCCTAAACAAACAACCATATAAACAACTGATAAGCATCCCAAACAGAACTAAATAAACACGATAAATAAAGAACTAACCTAAAAACCCTAAACAAACACAACCAAACAAAAAACAAACAGCAAATAAACAAAACCCTAAACCTCCAAAACAATCAAACAAACACTACCCACATAAACCTACTGATTAACACCCTTAAACAAACAAACAAACAGTAAATAAACAAACCCTAAACCTCCTAAACAAATAAACACCCACATAAACTAACTGATAAATACCTCTAAACAAACAAAAAACAGTAAATAAACAAAACCCTTAACTTCCAGAACAAACAATCAAACAAACAATACCCACATAAACCTACTTATGAATACCTCTAAACAAGGTAACAAAATAAATAAATAAATACCTAAAACCCCTAAACAGTACACAAAGAAACAAATGTCAACATCAAACAACTGATAAACACCCTTAAACAAACACTGCAAATAAACAAGTCTTTTTAAACAAACAAACACTCATATAAACCAACTGACAAGCATCCCTAAACAATGTAACAAAATAAACAAATACCTAAAAATCCTAAACAATCATCAAAACATCTTATATATTAGCAGGTATAAACTGACTTGTCCATTTTCTTTTAATAAGACAAAACTCTCTTGTTACCAAGAAACCACAAACTCCTGAAGACTTTCCCCATGGCTGACAATGTACTGATTGATACACATCACTGGCACTGGAGACTCCTTCCATAAATGATAACGTCTCCTCGTGGATAGCATCACCATGTCAACAATTACCTGAGTTTCTGTGTAAGTTATTACTATAGAAAGTGTTAGAATGAGTGCATCAATATCGACCTGTGGTTTGCCTTGCGGCTGTACGGACTGTTAAAGCTTCTGTCAAGGAAAATTAATCAACACCTGCTGATTCATCAGCTTTGAGAAACCAACAGTGCCGCGTGAGACACATAAACACACGGCTTACGAGTCAGTAGCAGCTTTGCGAGGTTATTAATTTGATATTTCGAACGGCAAATTACATCATTTCGTTACGATTAAAATGTTAGAATTAATTACAGACGCCAAGTCAGACACCGAGAGGACTAAAATATTGAAAAATGCAATCAGAAATGCTTTTGAGTTTGTGAGCTGTATGGATTATTAAACTGTCAGACCAACAGGAACGAGCAGTGGATTCTAACAGTACTGTTGCGTGTCAAGCTAATCTTCATTTGCAGGGATAATAGCCGAGACAACCACATTTCAGCCGCACGCCTCGGCCGTTCCGCCTTCAATAACCCGCATCGAGCGGAAAACCATTGATTTCGTCTGTGAGTGAGAAGCGCCGGCTCTTTTCTATTGATCAGGAAATTTACACAAAGCGAATTTTATCTTTAAAATCAGCACCTCGGTGAGAAGCAGTGCATGCATGTTGACACTTATCTTTAAAAAAAAAAAAAAAGTATGATAAAAATATAGATTGCTCTTTTAAATGAATATAGGTGATATTCCAGCTGATAAACAAACACACAATTCAAATAAATAAATCCTAAATAAACCAACTGAAAAACACCCATTAACAAAAAAAACACAACAAATAAGCTAATACCTAAACCTCCTAAACAAACAAACCTAAACCAAAACACCTCTAAACAACTAAACACAATAAACAAATACCTAAAACTTCTAAACAAACATATTGACCAACTGTTAAGCATCATTAAACAAAGAAACATAATGAATAAATTCCTAAAACCCGTTAACAAATAAACAAACAACTCTCACGTAAACCAGCTGAAAAAACACCTCTACAAACAAACACAACAGACAAATATTTAAAACTTCTAAACAAACATATAGACTAACTGATAAGCATCATTAAACAAAGAAACATAATAAACAAATGCCTAAACCCCCTAAACATACAAACAAACATAATACACACATTTTAAACCAAACCGATAAACACCTCTAAACAAAGTAAACAAACAACAAAAATAAACAATACCAAAATATCCTAAACAAACAGTGATAAACATTCTTGAACAAACAAATATCTAAAACTTTTAAACAAACACCAATATAAAGCAACTGATAAACACCCCTAAACAAAAAAAAGCAAATACCTGCTAAACAAACACAAACATAGATAGATAGATAGATAGATAGATAGATAGATAGATAGATAGATAGATAGATAGATAGATAGATAGAAATAACCAATTAACTGCATTATGCCACTGCAGCTCAGAGAAGAACTCTGTATGTTGTCTGTTTTCCTGCACCTATCACCCATGAATAAGGGATAATATTATTATTTGCAGCCATATAAAATGGTGAGTGAAATATTTCCTGAGGATGTAATTATCCGCTGCTGGTATCGAGGACTAGAGGAGAGATTTAGCCTTCAGTTGAAGGTGAGTTTAGAAGGAGGTGCTGTAACTGCAGAAAGGTAGAAGAAATAAAGTCAGAAAAAGAAGAGGCTAGTGCTGAAAAAAAGGCTTCTGAAACACAAACTAGCCAGGATTCAAATAATAATTAGACTTAATACACATCCTATTTGTTAATGGATCAATTTTCAATTCTTTTGCCGTTGGACTAATATTTTTTTGTGATTTATGTGTCGTTTAAGTGTGTAGCAGGTTTATTTTGTCTACACACTGCATTCTAGTCAGATTTTATCCAGGAAGCTGCAGGTGTGAAGACGTGAGAATGTTTTATATTCATTCGTTGTTTAGATTAGGGAGTTGGGTTAGTTTGTCTTTTTCCTTTCTTTGTTTATGTTGTTCTCCAAGACTGGTCATAACATCAGCTCTCCTCACCCTCAAGGTCGCTCCAGACAAAACAGCAGCAACAACAACAAAAAAGCAAGAATACAAAAAAAAACAAACCATGAATGTTAATAAAGTCCTAAACCACCACCACCACCACCACCACACTCACACGATCCACATGTCTGGTCCGACAACGTGTGCCTCCTGAGCCGCGTAGCCACATAAAGCATAGTGGAAAGCAATCACGGACACAGCACAGGGTCAGGAAGGCCGTCTAGAAACAGATCGTGACCGGAGAGCAGAGGCAGAACACAGTGAACCCCTTCGCCCTCCAACAGGACACAATGGAGGAAAAATAAACAAAACACACACACGCATGCACACACATTCGGAAAGCCGAATGAAACCAACTGAAAGCAAATGACTTTGACTAGCAGTTAATTCAGTTTCATGTTATTGAGTGATTCTACCATGAGGGAATTTTACTATGCTAACATTTTGCTAGCTAGCTGCTTAGCCGACTGAAAAATGTCTCCAAAATATCAGAGGTGTCAAATTATCCTTGTCCAATTTTCCTTGGATCCTAAAGGGTTTTTGTGTGTGCGTGTGTGTGTGTGTGTGTGTGTGTGAGAGAGAGAGAGAGAGAGAGAGAGAGAGAAAGTGGATAAATATTAAAAGTAGTTTCAGGGTTTTTTTTAAAGTAATTTATCATTTTTTAACAAAGCTTAACACTTTTATTCGCATAATATTAACAATAAAGAGTTTAACAGTGAAAAAGAACTTAACACTACAGCACTAGTTTCATTACAACAGAAAAGTAAAGAAGGATCATTTTGCCTTTTTTAACTGAGAAACGGTATTTCGATTCCTCTATATGTCTGCACATATGGTGGGATTGACAATAAAGAACCTTGAACCTTGAACCTTGTATCGATTGTATTAGATAGGATCCTAGCACTCAGTCTGTGCTCACCATCGAACCTGCAGTAAACCTCGTACTTTTATTCCTATTCGTATCAGATTTATTCTCCCTGTTACACTGAGTTTTAGGTAAATTGAATTAAAAAAAAAATCTACCTCCGTCACCAAGACAACCTTTCCCCTAGAGGACAATCTTCCTCTATTAACGGATTATCCACACAATTTAATTACTTAAAAAGGCGTGACATGGAATTAACTGAAGATAATCAATAAAGTCTTTGCAGTCAGAATCTAGAGACCACACACACACACACACACACAGTGTATTACTCATGATTTCTTGTACTATTTTTTAATGAATATCTTGATCAAAGGGTGTTTTAGCTTTATTACTACAGGAAAACGCTAAATTACTTCATTTGTGTGGCCACACACAGCAGATGGTGAAGCGCTACATACAACTTTACTACCTTTGGATACTGATTGGAAGATGCAACCACAACAAACATGTATTAAAAACAACTGAGAAAGAAAAAGCATGATGTATGTCACGGGTTGTGTCCAAGTTCAGTATTGAACGTCTTTGTCATGTCTCACTCCACAGCGGTGCTTAATATGAAGCTCATATGAAAGTTGACACTCAGGACTTTATAGTGTTTCATAAGTATTTCAGTTTTTCCACAGCCTACCAGGGGCAATATATTCATAGAAAAGTCCCCAAAATAACTTTTTTCCTACACAAATGTTTGTGTCTTGGCCAGCACGGTGGCTTAGTGGTTAGCACTGTTGCCTCACAGCAAAAAGGTCCTGGGTTCGAACAGGCAGGGGCCTTTCTGTGTGGAGTTTGCATGTTCTCCCCGTGCCTGAGTGGGTTTACTCTGATTTCCTCCCACAGTCCAAAAACATGCACATTAGGTGGATTGGTAATTCTAAATTGCCTATGAGTGGTTGTCTGTCTATAAGTGTGGACCTGTGATGGACTGGTGACCTGTCCAGGGTGTACCCCTGCCTTTTGCCCAATGTGTGCTGGGATCCTCGTGAACCTAATTAGGAATAAAGTGGATGGATGGATGTTCATATCTTCAGAGTAAATGGTGATATTGAACCCAGTTTATATCAACCCAATAGCATCTAAAATTTGAATTTTCAACCAGAAGGAAAAACAAACACATCAAGTTTCCATCAGATTCCACCTTTACAACATCCTAAACAACCTCTTTAGAGCTGTTAGCTGGCTAGCAAAGATTGTGTAGGCCATATTAGCGTTGTTTTTCCTTCCTAGTAACTGAGATATTTATACCATAATTAGTGTCAAATCCACAAATATAATTTTAGATGTTTTTAAAAAATAAGATGCAACGATTGCTGGAGATGAAAGATGTATATCTTTATATATAGCAGATACATAAAAATTCATTTTTAATTATGATTGTTCCGCAGGTACGAAAACACCAACTGCAACGCAGCCTAAGAAAGTCTTAAAAAAAGTACAAAAACACAGAGAAATACTTTTTCCAGTTGTCAGTGGACGGAAGAAGAGACCCATTTTATTTCAAATTTTCTTTGATTTCTTTTTGATTTGCTGAAATCAAACCGGTTCGCCTCTGAAGCTGCTCGTCAGTGCGGCGTGAAATGCCAATGCCATTTTATTATTGTATAAATTTGGGGTAAAAACGAACGTTCCCTTATCAGCGTCTCATCACCCTCTCACGGTAATGAATGAGGTCTCGAAGAAAAGGCATGGGGGACATTTTCAGGAAAGGGATCCTCTTCAATTTCCTCCAGTAGTTAAGTGAAGTGCTGCTGAAGAGGTGAAATCTTCAGGATTATACATTATACAAACCGTGTATAGTTCTGGTTATTTATAGTCGGCTGTGGAACCGAAGCTAATTAAATGCGCTAGTTCTTTTTCAGGGTCACCAGCACTGTGGGAAAATTATTCTTGGTCCAGAGAATGGCACCAAAATTTTACACAGTCTTACAGACAACTGAAGCTGAAACAAAAAGCTCAATTCTAGCAGTGCAGTATGTTGTATATGTACTTCAGCATATTAGCACGCTGAACCAGTTGCCTGAGACTATAATATTTCATTATAGTTATCCATTATAGTTCCATTATCATCATATTCAGAGCAAAAGGGATTTTAAATGTAACTAACACTACACCCTACAGTGGCTCCAACAGGAGGTAGATGGAAAGAGAGAACAAGTTTCACACCTTTAGCTTGTGGAAAAGTGTCAGATCTCTGCAACCTAACCAAAATTTTCGTATTAGACAACCCCAGCTCGTTTCATGGCCAAGTGGCACTTCAATCTTCAATATAACAGTGATTGATGCAGACATCCAGACAAAATGGCACCAGTGTGACTTCACGCTGAGCTCCAGCCCTCTGTATGGATGACCAATGACTGGGTCATTAAAAAACCAGTGAGCTGCTAGACATTCCCTCCGTCTGGGTCATTCGTTTTGCACTGATCTATATGAGTTTCATTTGCATTATGAATTTGAGTCGTGTACTACCTCCACTCATCACACACTACCTCTACTCTCCTCATCACACACTACCTCCACTCATCACACACTACCTCTACTCTCCTCATCACACACTACCTCCACTCATCACACACTACCTCCACTCATCACACACTACCTCCACTCATCACACACTACCTCTACTCTCCTCATCACACACTACCTCCACTCATCACACACTACCTCCACTCATCACACACTACCTCTACTCTCCTCATCACACACTACCTCCACTCATCACACACTACCTCTACTCTCCTCATCACACACTACCTCCACTCATCACACACTACCTCTACTCTCCTCATCACACACTACCTCTACTCTCCTCATCACACACTACCTCTACTCTCCTCATCACACACTACCTCTACTCTCCTCATCACACACTACCTCCACTCATCACACACTACCTCTACTCTCCTCATCACACACTACCTCTACTCTCCTCATCACACACTACCTCCACTCATCACACACTACCTCTACTCTCCTCATCACACACTACCTCCACTCATCACACACTACCTCTACTCTCCTCATCACACACTACCTCTACTCTCCTCATCACACACTACCTCTACTCTCCTCATCACACACTACCTCCACTCATCACACACTACCTCTACTCTCCTCATCACACACTACCTCTACTCTCCTCATCACACACTACCTCTACTCTCCTCATCACACACTACCTCTACTCTCCTCATCACACACTACCTCTACTCTCCTCATCACACACTACCTCCACTCATCACACACTACCTCTACTCTCCTCATCACACACTACCTCCACTCATCACACACTACCTCTACTCTCCTCATCACACACTACCTCCACTCATCACACACTACCTCTACTCTCCTCATCACACACTACCTCCACTCATCACACACTACCTCTACTCTCCTCATCACACACTACCTCCACTCATCACACACTACCTCTACTCTCCTCATCACACACTACCTCTACTCTCCTCATCACACACTACCTCCACTCATCACACACTACCTCTACTCTCCTCATCACACACTACCTCTACTCTCCTCATCACACACTACCTCTACTCTCCTCATCACACACTACCTCCACTCATCACACACTACCTCTACTCTCCTCATCACACACTACCTCTACTCTCCTCATCACACACTACCTCTACTCTCCTCATCACACACTACCTCTACTCTCCTCATCACACACTACCTCCACTCATCACACACTACCTCTACTCTCCTCATCACACACTACCTCCACTCATCACACACTACCTCTACTCTCCTCATCACACACTACCTCCACTCATCACACACTACCTCTACTCTCCTCATCACACACTACCTCCACTCATCACACACTACCTCTACTCTCCTCATCACACACTACCTCCACTCATCACACACTACCTCTACTCTCCTCATCACACACTACCTCTACTCTCCTCATCACACACTACCTCCACTCATCACACACTACCTCTACTCTCCTCATCACACACTACCTCCACTCATCACACACTACCTCTACTCTCCTCATCACACACTACCTCTACTCTCCTCATCACACACTACCTCTACTCTCCTCATCACACACTACCTCTACTCGTCACACACTACCTCTACTCTCCTCATCACACACTACCTCCACTCATCACACACTACCTCTACTCGTCACACACTACCTCTACTCGTCACACATTACCTCTACTCGTCACACATTACCTCTCCTCATCACACACTACCTCCACTCATCACACACTACCTCTACTCTCCTCATCACACACTACCTCCACTCATCACACACTACCTCTACTCTCCTCATCACACACTACCTCTACTCTCCTCATCACACACTACCTCCACTCATCACACACTACCTCTACTCTCCTCATCACACACTACCTCCACTCATCACACACTACCTCTACTCTCCTCATCACACACTACCTCTACTCTCCTCATCACACACTACCTCTAGTCGTCACACACTACCTCTACTCTCCTCATCACACACTACCTCTAGTTGTCACACACTACCTCTACTCTCCTCATCACACACTACCTCTACTCTCCTCATCACACACTACCTCTACTCGTCACACAACACCTCTAGTCGTCACACACTACCTCTACTCTCCTCATCACACACTACCTCTACTCTCCTCATCACACACTACCTCTACTCATCACACACTACCTCTACTCGTCACACACTACCTCTACTCGTCACACATTACCTCTACTCGTCACACATTACCTCTACTCGTCACACATTACCTCTACTCGTCACACACTACCTCTACTCGTCACACACTACCTCTACTCATCACACACTAACTCTACTCGTCACACATTAATTCTACTCTACTCATCACACACTACCTCTACTCTACTCATCACACACTACCTCTACTCGTCACACATTACCTCTACTCGTCACACATTACCTCTACTCGTCACACACTACCTCTAATCGTCACACATTACCTCTACTCGTCACACATTACCTCTACTCGTCACACACTACCTCTACTCGTCACACATTACCTCTACTCTACTCATCACACACTACCTCTACTCATCACACATTACCTCTACTCGTCACACATTACCTCTACTCATCACACATTACCTCTACTCATCACACACTACCTCTCCTCGTCACACATTACCTCTACTCATCACACACTACCTCTACTCATTACACATTACCTCTACTCGTCACACACTACCTCTACTCATAACACACTACCTCTACTTGTCACACACTACCTCTACTCTACTCGTCACACATTACCTCTACTCATCACACACTACCTCAACTCATCACACACTACCTCTACTCGTCACACATTACCTCTACTCTACTTATCACACACTACCTCTACTCATCACACATTACCTCTACTCATCACACACTACCTCTACTTGAATCATCACATACTACAACTACTAATCACACACAATCGCAATTCAACACATACTACCTCTACTCAACTCATCACACACCTCCGCTACTCAACTCATTACACACTACCTCTACTCATTACACACTACCTCTACCCTACTCATCACACACTAAAGCCTAATCATTACTCACTACCGCTACTCTACTCACACACTTCCACTATTCATCACACACTACAACTACTTATCACATACTACCTCAACTCATCACACACTATCACTACTCATCACACACTACCTCTACTCAACTCATCACACACTACCTCTAATTAATTCATCACACACTACCTCTATTCATCACACTCTACCTCTACTCTATTCATCACCCGCTACCTCTAGTCTACTCATGCCGCACTACCTCTACTCAACACACAATACATCGCCTCATCATAAACTACCTCTCCTCAACTCAACACCCGCTACCTCTACTCAACTCATCACACACTACCTCCACTTATCACACACTACGTCTACTTAACTAATCAGCCACTACTTCTACTCAACACAAAATACCTCTATGTTGCCGCATGGTGGGACAAATACAATTTGGATTTTTAATTTGAACTCTGTGTCCCTACAAGTGAGCAGCAATGCTGTCAAAATAATGGGCTGGTTCCTATGCAGCATTTTATTTTTCTGACATCTTAATTAAAACTGCCATAAATGTCTATTTAAGTGTTTTGAAAATTTAATGTACTGTATGCAATTAAGTTCTTCTTGTATTTCTGCACCACTGATTCTGAGGCAGCGTGAGGTGTATGCTGCTTTTACTGCTAAACTATAATGATGTTGATGATGATGATGATGATGATAAGCTTAATAGCACTGCTATAATTTGCTTCACTTAAATATGCAAAAAAGCCTTATGAGAAAGGATTGTACTGCTCTCTCTCTCTCTCTCTCTCTCTCTCCAGATTAGCTTTGGCTCTTCTCTGTCCCTCTCTAGTACACTGTTCATTGCCAAATTTGTTTCACAATGGTGTTTGATGCATTCCAACTCGCTGCTGATTATGAATGACAATTACAGGCTCATCAGTGGTATTTCTTCTTCCATGATTATGAATAATGTTTTTAATGGGCTCAGACCAAACACCATGCTTTAATGTGGATATATTGATCAACAAAATATCATAATCCTCCAGGCAACCTATTCCACTCACATCCTTTCAATGTAAAACCCATTTTCTTTTTGCTATTTATTTCTATCTGCAGACTTCCATGTAAAGCGCCTAGCAGTGCTGCTGGAACTGCAAGAACTCGTTTTCTTCCTCTTGTGAGAGGGAGGGATTAGACTGCTGCTAAGAATAAATAAGACTATTTCAACACAGGTCAAGCAACAATTACCAACCGGCGGCCTGCAAAAACGGATGGAGCATGACATTTACGCTTAATGAAGGTGGGTTTCCTGCTTCTCGCTGAAGCTCTCTGACCTCTGTGCTCTCTGACCACCCTACCCCCGAGAAACTAGCCTCGCTATCTATCTTCCTTTCTGTCACACGTGTCATGTATGAATATCGTTCAGTCATGTGTGGGATTTATTTCTTTTTATCGGTAAGACTGGCTGATTTCCAGCACAATGAAAAATAGTAAATGTATAATAACGCCTTACGGCTATGCACTATGACAGAAATGTCATTTTGCATGATTTCAGTCCCCGAAGGCTAAATATTAAGCTTCTCTATTTGTCATTATAAAGACCGCGAAGGAGGCCATATCGCACATGTAAAGTGGTACATATCAGAGGAAGACATCTCAGCTCGATATTATTAAAGAAAACAAAGAATTCTCTGTCTCACGTTAACAAAAATGACCTAAAGGCTGATTGTGAAATAGAAATGTCGGGTAATTGTCAGAGAAAGTAGTCCACTTATATTCAAATTTCCAGACATGTCTGCTGTGTTATGTCACCGGAGGACGTGTCAAGTAATTATCGTTCGTTATTATACTTTAATGCCTTTATAGTGGAGAAAAAGCTTAAAGCCTCAGACATGAGCAGTCCATAAAAGCCTAGATTACAGATTTGGAAAGAAGAAATTCAACCTCCATGTAAAATTAATGCGAAGTGAGGCGAGCTTAATGCTCACAGAATTAAAGGATATTCAGAAAGGGATGCGATGATCAGAGCTGTCAAGGCAAGTAAGGTCTCTGGTTACCTCTGGTAACCAGAGGTCAAAGGTCAAGCATGTGTCGTGATTTAGAATTCCATTATAAGGTCTGTGTGGCATGTGTTTATCCTCACAGGCTGCACAAAGTACAAATATGTATGAGGGAAAAAAAACGCTGACATTTCTGCACGATATGTTAAACAGTGCTTAAAGCATTGTGTAAATTCGCCCTTATTTTTCTACTGATATGAAACCTTTGTGTTTTTCTGTACAAAGGTCAAAAGTTAGTAATTGGTAAGAGGAGAAAGACCTTCGGGCATCAGAGTAACGTCGAGAAAGGCCATGTGTTGTCTTTGTGGTTTTATTTCATTTTTATGATTCAGCTGAACAGGAGTCTTGCTAACAGCCAGAGCATGTGTGTGTGTGTGTGTGTGTGTGTGTGTGTGTGTGAGGGATATTAAGAAAATATCAATGCAGAAAATCTGAAAAAGCAGAAAAAAAACAATTTGTATGAAATCTGTATCATTTTGCACATCTATCTTCTATCTTTCTTTAATAGTATTTATCACATTGTTGTTAGATATAGTGACTGCAGTGAAAGTTGCCAGGATAGAGCAAACAAACAAAAAACAAACAAACTAGTGTGTCAGTGTGTATTTGGCTAGGCCAGATGTTTCCAGACAGCTGTTTCATGTATGATAAGTTTACAAACATGCTAAAACAGCCGAAAGGATTTTGGTACAGTCATGTCCCCTGTAGGGATAAATGGAGGATGCAGTCATGCGATTCAGGGCTATTCCATTGGGGAGGTTGCAAAATTTTTTGGCAAGTCAAATCTGGACACAAAAACATTGGGAAATATAGCTACAAGCAGCAATTAACGGGTCCAAACATCAAGGGTGCAGAGGTGTCTGTTTCAATAACCAGTATTATCATGTTATTATGCTGCATCTGAGTACATACATATGTGCTTTGAGCCACATTGCATGCTATACAGTGGAATTATGCCACACTTCCTGTTTACACTGAATGTCATAAAAATGGACCCTGTCCCCTTGGAGATACCATTCTCGGATGTCAATTTTTGCTGTAAATATGATGAACCAAAAAACATTAAAATATACCAAAAAATCCTCTGTGATTTAGCATCGTGAACATTTCTACATCAAGCTGGCCAAATTTGGTTTCAACATGATGAATCCCTTTCAATTATATAGTACCCAAAATAACACCCAAATGGCTGACTTCCTGTTGGGTGAAGTTAATGGATGCGACTGTGAAAAGTATTTG
This sequence comes from Hemibagrus wyckioides, assembly GCF_019097595.1. Classification (NCBI taxonomy): domain Eukaryota; kingdom Metazoa; phylum Chordata; class Actinopteri; order Siluriformes; family Bagridae; genus Hemibagrus; species Hemibagrus wyckioides. Next base: position 6,674,228 of record NC_080737.1, read on the forward strand.
TCTTACCATGCCAACCAGATTTGTAGATGAAGGTGAAACTGTATGCTCATCTCCTTGAAAAATGTCAAATGGGGGACTATTGAACTCAGGAATGTCCCATTTTTTTCTGCAAAGGGCCAGTGTGGGTGCAGGTTTTCTGCTTGGTTTGAAGGAAAACCTGCACCCACACCTCCACTTCCACCTCCACCCACACCTCCACCTCCATCTAAACCCACACCACCTATATCCACATCTACACCTAAAACCACACCTACACCCACCTCCACCTCCATCTACACCTAAACCCACACCTCCACCTCCACCCACAACTCCATCTAAACCCATACTTTCACCTAAACCAACATCTCCACCTCCACCAACATCCATACCTCCAACTACACCCACACCTCCACCTATATCCACAGCTACACCTAAACCCACACCTACACCCACTCCTCCACCCACACCTCCACCAACACCCACACCTCCACCTAAACCCCCACCTCCACCTGCACCTCCACCCCCACCTACACTACCTAACTGCATGAACTTGTCTCTGCAGCATGGAAAACAAGTCCTTCTTTCAGTTTCAATACAGAATTCAGGTGCTAAAATACCACAGGTTCAAATGAAAATCATCTTCTGCTTCAGGCACATGGAACATGATTCAAAATGTAAAATGTTTCAGGTAATAAATAAACACACATTTACCAAAGACAAGATACGATGTGACACTTTTTCATATAAACTATTCAGGGTTATGGAAATAATAGTATGTAGTGTGCTCCAAATTGTGTACACGTATCCCTGACCTGCTGTTGTGGACAGATTGCACGTCCTATCCAGTGTGACCACGGTAATGAATCAAATTCAGAAAGCTACTAAAATAACATAATAGGTATAATACTGTACACAGAGGTCCAGCTCTGACTTGAGGCCAGGCCACCTGCGTACAGGCCTGATAATTCAGCACCCAGGCTTCTCCGTGTAGCCCTGGGTGGCTCGCAGCTTTGTTCTGTGCCTGTGGAAGTTAACTGAGAGAACCTATTACTCTCTCTTTCTCTCATGCCCTTTCTTTCTCCTGCCAATACAGCTGAATTTCCCAGTTGGCCCTGGGGCTAGTGGAGCTCTGGCTCTGCCTGGCTGGCGCCCCTTGTGCTGTCTGATCTCATATGCGAGCCAAGCTGTTTGTGAAAAAGAACAGAAATAGGAGATGAGTAGAGCTACATATGCTGATACATAATGTGTGTCTAGTTAGTGACCTGTGGGTTCTACACCACAGGTGATTTTTGACAAAAGCTGCAAGGGTCTTCCAGTCTTGTACATCTGAAATACTCACAGGGGATCTCATATGCCATTTCAGTGACCTCCTCTACTCTTTAGACTTGTGAATGTTTACGTGTGATTCTAAGCTACAGCAGCGGAAACCCAATGTACAAAAAGGAACACGAGTGCGGCTGCTGCTCTGTCCGACTGTTGATCCGATAGTTAGCTCACTGTTTATAAAATACATATTAAAATGCTTTTCCATTGATTATCATCACTTACTCTAACATGATCAAGCTATGTGCTCTAGTGATTCAAATTTTTTTGTGTGTGTGTCAGAATGCGGTTCTCCAAATCCCTCTGGACTCTAAATCATACTACCTCAGAAACCCCTGGGCTGTGTAATCCGCTATTGGTTTAAAGAAGTTAAATTGCTACCTCTGCTGTCACTCTTAGCCTGCCCATAACTTTATCATACACAACGGCTAGCACACACACTGAAGAAAAAGGCTTTGCTGACCAGAACTAAACAAAATAAATCCATTTCTGGCTAAACACACTAGTTATATATACATTTTTTACGTATTCTACTAGCCACTCTTTTAACTGCTAACTGCAATGTGATAAATACTGACAAAGTGAGAAATTATATGGTAGAGACATTTAAAAACATTAAGAGATCTGTTTTGTCTCAGTATGAGATTTGTGGCGCTCATGTATATACAGCTTGTGTGTTTTGATGGGTTTTTTTTTTTTCACTGGTTGCGAAAAACTAGGAAATTTATTTTTAGTCTGGTTTATCATACTGCTGTGAAGACTGCAAACATAACATCCCCAAGCATGATAGATATGGATTGATTCCGGGAACGATTCGTGTTTGTAGAAAATAACAACAATCAAATCAATTTTCCTCCATTCGACTGCTTAACCAGTCTCAAAATGATGTCCTGCATAAAAGCAGCCACATGTTTCGAGTCCATGATTTCATACTGTGTTCATATGGCTCTTCTGATTTCATACTGTGTTTCACCCAAATACCAGAAATGATGAACGGAAATGTCTTTAATTCAACTTCAATCATGTGTCTATCTAGGTTATTTTTAGTTTTTCCTCAGTTTTCTGGAATAAATGTTCAACCACAGGCTTCCACACAATATCACACAATTTTGACTAATAAGGAAACGATGAAATATTTGGGGATACCACTGAATCTGCCAGACTCAATCTAATAAACTCTGATCAACATTTGAGCAAGTCATACAATTTGTTCAGGATGTTTGTCTTGAATTCATGAATGATGATGAAGAAAAGGTCTATTTAAAAAAAAAAGTTGCTGGCCAATCAGCCTATTAAATTGTTTACACATCAGTTTAAAAAAAAAGAGTTATGATTCACACACCAGTTGTTAGTCCTTATTGATAATAATCAATTTATAATGGTTGGATCAGTTCATATTGGTTGCTGCCCTTTAAATCGATGCATCAATCCAAATCACCTCTAGTGAACTCTGTCTTCTCGTGTAAGACAAGAATGTTAATTTTTAGTCTGCTTCCACTCACGCATAGCTTTGATAAATTTAATACAGAATCATGTCTGAAGCTAATTTAAAAATAGCGTATGATATTAATTTACAAACTGTCCTTTAAGCTTGACTCTGGATGAGTAATATTTCCCTCTGGGGCAATTTAAGGACAGTCTTGCAAATAAAGTTAAGTTCAAGCCATGTTTAATTTGTCTTGTTGCTCGTGACCTTTCCCCTGAGTCGGCTGTAATGTGATACTACTTGACACCGAGGGATAAAGCTTAGCAAATTGTTTCTCAGTTCTGAAAACAAAGGCCAGTGGGGAAATGACTACTTTGTGTCTTCAGTCACAGACTTGGCTTGGATCTCTGACAACGATTCAAAGATTGCCCTTAATAATAAACCTCTTGATGAGTTTTCACACTTGTCCTCGCTCACCATGCTTACCATACTCAGTTTGCTCCCTGTACTGTCCACGCCCACAACATACTCCGCATGCTGTTCCTAGTCATGCAAATTAGCACTACTAATAAATCAGACCCTGAATGTCAGTGATAACTTATGAATCGTAGTGAGGCTCTTTTTTTCCAAATATTTAGCAACTCACTTCATTTACGTTCATTAGTTAATTAATGAAAAGTACCAAGACAATGGTTAACAGGGTGTCCCATAGCAAAGCTACCAGCAGCTCATTGGAGTTATGAAGCATAGCAGCAGGGGCTCTGCTCAGCAGCTGAGTGGTGTCTGGATCAATATCAATCTCTAAACTGGAACAATAAACACAAGCTCTGTGTGAGTGGTTTATCCAGTAAATAATCAGCTTTTGCACTGCTGGATGATCACACCAAATTAAATAGCAGATTCTATGGTGATGTACTCAATGCACTGACGTGTCAAGAGTTGAGAGATGCTATTCAATGTGTTCCAACGTAGCCAAAAATGCCTTGTCTTAGTAGACAATTACAATGTTACATTTTATTAAACGTGACTTTTAGAAATTTCTATTGGAGAACATGACCAGGGTTTCATCAAACAAAGGCAGCAACAATTTTTAATTGGTTGTGATTCATGACATGATTATATGATTAATGATAAGCTATAAATAAATACACATCAATTCAAAGTAGATATGTTTTGTTTGTAATAACTGTCACTTGCAATTTAACATGCTGTCTATTTAAATTAAAAATAGATTAATAAATCTATTGAGGCCTGTGAAAGCTCTCTATTTCCTTGATGAAAGTCCTTCAGCTAAATAAATTTTTTGTTTGTCCTTCGTAATTCACGACAGAGGATAGAAGCCATCATGGTTCATGATTTAAAGGCTTGAGTTTTAAAAGCTGAACCACAGACATTAATTTTCTTGTACTGATCTTCTATAGCGTTGTCTTTTTCGAGTGCTGGGTTGACTCTGTAATGCCCTTAAGAGATCACAAATATCTGAGTGTTCATTAAAGTTCATTAAAGTATTAAGTCACCCAAGAACAGCTTGCTAGCCTTGCCATGTATGCAGATTCATTACATGATGACAAAAAGGAGATATTAATAATGTAATCGAGACATGATCGTTTTAAATTATGGGCTCTCTGTATATCCTTTATATACAAAGCCGTTATAAAAAGCGCCGTGTTGTACAGCAGCACAGAACACATCCAGCCGCCACTGTTTATCCCAAGTAGATTAAGTTACCATTTTTAAGCCTTTCTGAACAAACAGGTGTGGAAAAGTATGGCATTAGCAAGCCAGAGAGATTGGAAAAGGGTAATTCTGGAGGTGCTAAACCCCATCAGGGATAGGACGCAAAGAGACATCAGCCTGCTCAATAAACATTATTGGAACGTCTATCCACAAGTGAATGGCAAGCCTTAGGGAGATTAGAGCACTCATATTTCTTCATCTGCGCTGTCTGTGTTGTGGAGGCTTGGGGGAAAAAAAATACAAACACGCTCAGCTATAACAGGCAAGAGTAACCTTTAAAATGTTCTCGGCACTTCAGAAGGGTCATAAACCATGGCCGATTGAAATCAATTGCCATTGAAAGCTCAGGTGGGTGAACTGCTCTGGAGAGCTGAGAATAAATGTGGGCTCTTTGAATTCATTTTTTTTCTCCCAAATGAGAGTAGAAACCCTTTATGCATGGAAGACAAGGAGGATGGAATCATGTCCCTCGCTTTTATTCGCAACAAGCAAATGCCCTCAGCACCATGGACAGCAGCCATCACGCCGCACGCACTGTCGGAGAAGACGGGCAAACAAGAGGTAGTCAACAAGTAACAAGCAAACAAGGAATGCGATGGCAGGAGGAGGTGGATCATCAGCTGCAGCTGCGAGGAACGAGGACTGATTAACAAGACACAAAGATGGTGAAGACGGTGTTCTAAGAGAGTCTTACAGCATGGGCAATTTCGAAGCACTCTTTCTTTTTTTCATTTCGTTTCAAATAGCAAGCTAATCAGGAGTGTAAACTGCCATTTTAGAAACAATCGTTTTTTTTTCCTTTGACCTCTGTGTTGCATTTACATCAAGTGCATATTGGATTTTTAAACTGGTGAAGCCTTTTTACTTCAAATACATTTGGTCACCTCACAGCCTCAGGGTTCAGTCCTGAGGTCTCTGTCTTTATGGAGTTTTCTCCTTATATCTGCCTGGGTGTCCTCCTGGTTCTCTAGTTTCCTGCTTCTCAAAAAAAAAATAAAAACTTTCTTGGAGACAGCACAGAATTATCCTAGGTCGATGGACTTCAACTGTTGGTGGTTCAACAAATGGTGTCCTGGTCCTCACAGTGTATAAGTGTACAGCATTGACATCTCATCTATTAATGTCTACTCTTTTTTAGTCTGTTCAAGTTCTTACTCCAATAGACCTCACCCCTTTTTGTCACAAGCCCCTTCCCCTTGGACTCCTGGAATCCTTTTAGATGTGTAATACTTCTACTACTACTACTACACAACATTGCTATTTTTATCATACACAACAAATGCACACAAAATACAGCAATACTTAATAGAAAATCTAAACATAACATCATTATTGTCTAAGCGGCTCTACACAATGTCATACCCTTTATTTGCATTTATAAATAAAGCGTCCTCTTAGGTATATCTGTGTTGTCGCTTGGGTCCTTGCATTGCGTTAACATCCAGCTTCCCGTCAGTATGAAGGGAGTGACTTCATCATCAAGCACCACATGTAACCTGCCAAGTATAGCCCTCTCTCTCTCTCTCTCTCTCTGATTATCTCTGCAAAGAGTCTGCGAAAGTGAATTTGACTTGAATACAAAAATACTCAGCCCTTACTCACATGTTTCACAGCCATTAGTCTGACTGTCTCATGTGTTCTCACAGTTGGCTTGTTCTGAAAACTTTTTCAAACCTAGTGACCTTGAGAAAATGGCAAACATGCTTGAGCCAGACAATTTCGCCATAATAATCACCTTGACTTTCACATTCCCGCAATGCATTTTCAAACTGCTGAAACAGGAAAACAGCTGGACATGGTAGGAGCCGGCACCAACCCTGCAGAGGCTGTTGGAGTGAATCTCGTGAAACTGTGAAAGTGCTAACGTTTGGCCGTAAATGGACAGCTTGATTGATTGCAGGGATAAAACTCATCGTGACCCTGAAAAAAATAAAAATAAAAAATCAAGACCTCTTGGCAGACTCAGGTGACATTCAGGCAGACTGTGGTATAAAAACAAGGGAAATTGCAAACACCCATAATGCTTCTGGTTTAGCCTGCAGGCTCCATGTGTGAGATTATTAAGTATTGAATTACAACCTTAAACCAGGAATCAATTTACAGAACATCTACAGTAATATACTAAATCAAGACTAAAGAAATAATGAATTACATATTAATATATATATATATATATATATATATATATATATATATATATATATATATATATAAAACCTCATTACAGTTACACAACTAAATCAATATCCTAATCCCATTATGTTCTTCACTGATAATAGCAGGGCAAGGGTCACCTTTTATCCTTAGCCACAGAAAGTGATGGGTAGCATTGTTTCTATGGCGATGACACGACTAAATAGACCTCAGGTGAGTGGGAGGAGCTGGCACAACACAGAACAGAATGACTTTGTTCTTCTTTTTAGAGTCTAGACAGTTTTAAACAAAAGAAATTGCAGTGATGCAATTTTATGTCATTTTGGAGACTAGAATTATGGTGACATTAAAACTCAGACCAGGATTCTCACTGCAGGAATATGTTTATAGTCGACATGACAGTCTGCATATCAAATGATCTATATTGGATCTATATTACAGATATTAAGCAGTTTATGAACAGAATGTTTTTGGTGGACATCAACCACAGACAAGAAATGTCAGACATAGTTCTTTTTAATGCTGCATTTGAATATATTTTTCTGTGCTTACGATTTTATTTTGCCATGCTAAGGTTGGCAATTTGCATGAATTTGCCCTGCAGCTCTTCCAGTTTCTTTAAAAAGTTCCATGCACAGGGCAACTGCACAGAAATGAAACTGCTACAGACAGTTAAATCAGTTCTCAAACCTTTTACTCAAAAAAGGCTGAGAACTGAAAAGTTCACAAGAAAACTTTTCAGGCAAAGAAGAAAAATCACTTTGATCTGGCCATTTGCATATTCCCAGATGATTCCCAGCTCATGCTGTAATGTCTCTAATGATACAGACATGGACGGGTGTCATGTGAAATAATTAGCTCTTAAGATGCGTTTGTCAGAAACAGCTGGACAGTTCCCTGCCAGGCCCAGAGAGGGCGCTGGCAGGTGAACCTTGGAAGCCTGCTTCTTTGTGTGTCTTTTGTTACGCCCTTCCTATTGTTCCTATCCTGATTGTGTCACCTGTATCCCATTAGCCCTAATGTCTACCCCTATAAATAGGGATCCTTGTGTTTGTGTCCTTGTCCATGATTGTTATCTGTACCGTGGTTTCTGTTGGGGTTTTGTTTGCTAGGTTCCATGTCCAAGCTAAGGTCTAGGTTTTGTTTTCGTTTCGTTTTGTTTTGTTTAGTTAAACACGCCATGTCTTGTGTTACGTTTGTTTCCCTATGTCACGTCTTAAATGTAATAAAAGCAGTGCTTCGCTGAATCCTGCGCATGGGTCTCATTACACCGTGTGCTGGCGTGCGCACACACACCACGGGCGTCTGGGGTCGAGCCCCGCATAGGGCGGGGGTCCCAGACGTTACAGCGTTCAAGAAATAACATAAAATGTGGTCAGGAAATAAACAAAATAAATGCTGTAAATATCCAGCGGCTATGTCATCTATAAGTATAACGTGTTAAAATGAACAAAATTCATTTTAAGATAAAAAGTGTGCTTGGATGGACACATGGTCTTTTTTAATTTAATAATTTGCAATAAAAGGTCACTTTACGTGTATATATTGTTTTTGGCTGGCCAGAAGAAGACATCTCTGACAGCTGTTCCAAAAAATGTTGTTGTTTCTCTCTATATATAGTCTCTATAACAAGACTGGGATTTCTATATGTTCTTTCTATTTAATCTAACTCTAATAATCATATGGTTACGTTTCCTGGAAGGAGATATAACAGTTAAGGTTGAAGTTTCCAGAGTCAGCACTTCATAAAAGTTGGTAAGATTTGATTTTCACCATGACAAAGTCTCGCTACAAAAGGTAGAGAGAGAGAGAGAGAGAGAGAGACAGACAGAGATAGAGAGAGAGAGACAGACAGACAGAGAGAGAGAGAGAGACAGACAGACAGAGAGAGAGAGAGAGAGAGAGACAGACAGAGAGAGACAGACAGACAGAGAGAGAGAGAGAGACAGACAGACAGAGAGGGAGAGGGGGGGAGCTGCTAATAATAATAATGCCACTAGTTTGCTACTAGTAATGCAAGCAGTAACAGTAACTAACTTCTTTGGCAGATCATTCTACAGGGATCAAAAGTTTTTAGTTGTTGGGAAACTCTTAATCTGTGCTAATTACAGAGGCTGTGTTATGTAACATACTGAGCATCATTTTTTACAGTAACACAACTCGGACCGTACAGTGTTCAACTTCTGTATATTCAAGCGATCTCCAACTGTTTGCCAGTCATTAGGGAAAGTATGGTCCAGATGCTTTTTGGAGAGGAGCGTTGGAGGAGGACTCTAACAAGCCTCAGATGAGCTCATTAGGGCCGTGTGCCAGAGCTGTCTCCTAACAACCGATGGTGTCCCTGGCCCGCCTCTGTCTCTCCCTGCTTCTGACACAGTGTGAACCAGCTGGGGTTGGCAATCCCAGATAGACTTCCCAATGGCACAGAAATACAGAGGCAGACCCAGTCATCTCAAGGTGTCTGATCTAGCACCCTGGGTAATTCTGTATTGGACTTATCTGCCCTCTGATCAGATCACATCTCTCTGAACTAAGATTTATTGTACGTTGAACATAAACCCCAATATCAAAGTTTTATCAAGATCTAAAAGAGCTATGATTTGGTTATGGAAAATTAGCAATGCACAAAATATCACTGCATCGCAATTCATCATGGTATAAAATGATGTTCTTTCAGTCATTAAAAGGACTATATTTATTGACTTAATATTTCTACTGACCTTTGAATCCGAACAAATCACTCCACAGCTTAATGAAGACTGCTTTCAAATTCATTATAAAAATGAAAATAAATAAAGAAAGAAATAAACAGCAGTTAAATTGCTGTAATCAATCCAAATCTGTTCCATTATTCATTGTCAAGAACTTAATTAGACTAAAAAAAAAAAAAAGTCATACATATGAAAAATTTCTGTCCTGAAGAAAAGACAGAAAAGTTCTATACTGACTCTGGAGACTCCTTCCATAAATGTTAAACAAACATTTCCTTTCGTATACATTCCTTTCAAATACATATTTTTATTAGTCTTACATAACTTGTGTCCACAATAGTGATTTGTGAATTAGCTGTTACTATGGCAACGATAACATATTAGAATGAGCGCATTGACCTGTGATTCAATCTGTAGCCATCATCAGTGTCAGAGCTGCTGTTATCACACCTTATGACCTACCGTGATGAATTCCTAGCTCCGTGGTGTAAGTTTTGATATTTCAATGATTAACATGTGTATGCAACACCCTACTTCTATATCAACCCCTGCCATCCTCTGGATTTATAGCAGTATGCAGCTGTTCAGCCGATTGACCGTCGCGGGTCGTTCTGGCACCGAAACGCTCACAAGGACACGTTAAACCGCGCGGCCAGAAGGAGAGAAGGACAGAAGCACGATTATTCATAAAGAGATGAAAATGGCTGAATTAAACGGCAGCTTCAAACAAAATGTTGGTAAGACCGACATTGTTCTTCATCACAGCTGTGTTTTTGAAAGGTCACTAACAAAAAGTGATTACAGCACAGAGATTGAGCAGCAGGCCCAAAACAAATTGCCTCTGGCCACACACATGTAATGCCGTAATTAAACTCGAGCAGAATCTAGCAAAATAGCATCCCTGTTACACAATATACCATAAAACCGAATCATAAAAAAATCCTGCGCAGTCACTTAACCCTTTCACCAATAAACCAGAAGGCATCTAAACCATTCTCCGGTAGAGGGAGCATTCACGGTATTTATTTACGCATATGATTGTGATCAAAAATTAGTCATGGCCCAAAGCCATGCAATTTTTGCAGCAGCTGTAAGACAGACTCACACAGTGAGCCAGGGAGGGGAGAGAGACGTTAACATAACAGCAGAGATAGCAGGCAGATTGGGTCATATGAATTAAAATCTGCCCTTGTTCTGTGTAGGCTGGGTGAATTACCGGTCAACTACTTTGCTGCGTGGGGCAAATGAAGGGCATGTGGTGTAAAATGAATGTTTTGAGTGTTAATAATAATAATAACTGGATTGTTGCCCTGTTACCATGTCTAAGGTCACATGATCGACAATTTCAGCAGGAATTAAAAGCCACTTGCAGTAACGATGTTTGCCTGAAAATCGAACCTTGTACATATACTCAACATTCATTGGATAGAAAGTGTCACATTAATCACCACAAACAATGCACCACTCTCTACATTGCTAGATACATCACATCCGGGGTTATTTTCCAAATCTTCATAGCACATATTTCCACACGCTACAGCTCCCTGGCTCTGGATCAGTTGGTGCCTTGCAGCTCAGATCTCCGAAATACCCGGTTTGGTTTATCTGCATTTGGGTTGATTCAGTTAAAATCGCTATCTCACCTGGAAACAACACCTTGCTATGTTCTCAGCTTTCTATAACAGCGGACAAACAAAAAAATGTCAGGTTTTATAGGATATACAGGTACTGATGAGAGTTCCAATAGAGGAGAATTAAAATGAACCCACTGGCCGTGAGTGATGTAGCGTAATAAATAAGACCCAATAATATGACTTGTGGAGTAATTGCTTTCCAATAGCTCATAAGCAATTGACCAACCATCAGAAGTGCTTCATCCTGCTCACACAGGTGTGTATATTCCCATCAGTCATTTCAGGCTGTGATCTTTAAAATGGCATTCTGTCACGTCACAGCAGACTCTCTTTTGTTGGGGCAAATATTAAACATTGCTGTCATCACTCTCCATTTGGCGCAGAAGTGTGAAACGCTTGACTGGAGGGTGCAGCAGAAATATGGTCATCATTGCCATTCCGGCTACACCTGTCAAGAGCTGATGGACCTGCTATCATCAGAGCAAAATCATCGGTCACGGAGGGAAATTGGATGTGAGCCACAGGATGACAGAAATCGAAAAAGGTCAAATAAGTGCGACTGGTTCGAAAAGCTCTGAGCATCAGAGCTGTGAAGGAGATTTTAATCGTGGTAATCGTCACTTTTTTATATTGACATTTAGGTTTTGTGCTTGTGCATGTTTTAGCATATAGATGTGGATGTATTCCGCTAACCTAGGTTCAAGCCAACATGAGGAATCTGGGTTAGGGTGGAAGATAATCCAGCTTTAAACTCTTCCTATTATGCATTCATGAGGACGGCGTGAAGATTCAGACCGGTAGACTTCACTCAACTCACTCCAAGTGCAGCCATATATGAGAGGGGGGGGGGGGGGGTTGGAGAGAGAGAGAGAGAGAGAGAGAGAGAGACAGGCAGAGTTTGAGAAACAGACAGAGAGACAGGCAGAGAGACACAGACAGATTCACAATGACACACACACACACACAGAGAGAGAGAGAGATACATGATGACACACACTCAGGGAGATAGAGAGACAGGCAGAGGGGCACAGAGAGATCCAGAATGACAAACATGCACACACACACACACACACACACAAAGAGAGAGAGAGAGAGAGAGAGAGAGAGAGGCAGAGTGTGTGTGTGAGAGAGAGAGAGAGAGAGAGAGAGAGAGGCAGAGAGAGAGAGAGAGAGAGAGAGAGGCAGAGAGAGAGAGAGAGAGAGAGAGAGAGAGAGGCAGAGAGAGAGAGAGAGAGAGAGAGAGAGAGAGAGAGAGGCAGAGTGTGTGTGTGAGAGAGAGAGAGAGAGAGAGAGAGAGAGGCAGAGAGAGAGAGAGAGAGAGAGGCAGAGAGAGAGAGAGAGAGAGAGAGAGAGAGAGAGAGAGATAGGCAGAGAGAGTGTGTGTGTGTGAGAGAGAGAGAGAGAGAGAGAGACAGGCAGAGAGTTTGAGAAACAGACAGAGAGAGAGAGAGAAACAGACAGAGAGACAGGCAGAAGGACACACAATGACACAAACACACACACACACACAGAGACAGACAGAGACAGAGAGAGAGAGTGAGAGAGAGAGAGAATAACACACTCGCGGAGAGAGAAATCCCTACAATGAGAGGGACACAAAGAGATCCAGAACACACACACAAAGAGAGAGAGACAGAGAGTGAGAGAGAGAGAGAGAGAGAGAGAGAGAGAGAGAGTGAGAGAGAGAGAGGGAGATACACAATGACACACACTCAGAGAGATAGAGGGACAGGCAGAGAGAGACAAGAGACAGGCAGAGGGACACAGAGAGATCCAGAATGACAAACACACAAACACACACAGAGAGAGAGAGAGAGAGAGAGAGAGAGAGCGAGAGAGAGAGAGGCAGAGAGACAAAGACAGATCCACAAAGACACACACACACACAAACACACACAAAGATAGAGAGAGAGAGAGAGAGAGAGAGAGAGAGAGAGAGAGAGGCAGGAATGTAGGAGCAAATCCATTCTGTCATATAATGAAGAAACCTCCCACACAGTCACACACACACTGAACATACACTCCCTTGCCAACTGATGTACAACACCGGTTGTACGTTATCCACCTACCAAGATGTAACTGACTGTAGACCATCTGTTTGCTATGCGTAATTTGTCAACCATTCCTGTTCATTATTGGAGAGAGACCACCACCGCAGCACAGCACCACCGCAGCACAGCACCTCCCCTGAGCTTATATTATTTGGGCAGCAGCTCATTCTCAGCAGCTGTGACACAGACATTGTGGTGTCATGTTAGTGGGTGTTGAGGTGGCACACGTGTCACGGCCATCAGCTATAGTGTGGGCTTTAAACACCTCAGTGTCACGGCTGGATTGAGACACAGTCCATCAGCCCAAAATATCCAGCCAGTAGCAGAGCTGCAGAGTGTGGACAGAAAGTGACGATGATGATGATGATGATGATGATGACGAAGGGCTAACTACTACACGAACGAGCTGTAACACACACCAACAACAATTAATACTATTATTATCATTACAGCCAGTGCTACTGTTCTCTATAATCTGTTACTGTCGAGCTCATAGATCCTCAATACAGCAATGCAATAAGAGATATGAGAGAGAGAGAGAGAGAGAGAGAGAGAGAACTAATATTGATGTTGTTGATGTTACTTACATGATATTTCTCACATTATTACACCTCTATGTTTATTTTTCACGACTCCTTGAATATCATGCCTGGCAGAATAGTGCAAAATACAGACCTGCCAATAAACCTAGAGAAAGAGGGAGGAAAAGCAATTTTTTTTTTTTGCAAGAACCTGGCAAAAAAAAAAACAGTGTGAAAAGTGTGAAAATGAAAACTTTTACATTGCGTCGACTGCATGAGGGGTTATCGAAGGCAAAGGGGTTAAAATAGGAGCTAAGTCATGAAGTGCACCTGGATTTGGAGACTAAATATCTATGAAGAACATACTACTGACTTTTCATAGATAGATAGATAGATAGATAGATAGATAGATAGATAGATAGATAGATAGATAGATAGATAGATAGATAGATAGATAGATAGATAGATAGATAGACCGCAGATTTGTAACACTTTCACCAAGCCACACAAAACCCCATCATCACCCACAGCAGTTAAAGAGTGCAGGTACCTCTTCATTTCAGACATGACTACCAGATAATCATGCAGCTACCAATTCATCATTGCTTTAGTGTTTACTGTACAGAACCAGCACCAACCAAAGGTAAATAATAAATAATAATACGTTTGACCCAATGAGTTAAAATTAAGCCTATTTTTCTAAATAACCTGACTAATAATGTTGATGCTATAAATAATGGCCATGAATGAAAAATAACTAACCTATAAATTTACATAAAGAAAGAAAGAAAGAAAGAAAGAAAGAAAGAAAGAAAGAAAGAAAGAAAGAAAGAAAGGATAAATAAATAAGTAAATAAATAAATAAAAGCAATAATGAAAAAAAAATAATTATTTAAAAATAAAATATTAAAAAAATAAATCTCTCTCTCTCTCTCTCTCTCTCTCTCTATACACACACACACACACACACATATATATATATATATATATATATATATATATATCAATGCAGGTGATATAAATCTAAACATTAACATAATAAAAATAACATTTAAAGTAATAATAATAATAATTTCTATTTAATAACAAACAATTTCACAAACAAGCATAGTTTAATTTAAAACCATACTGAAGAAACTATTATAAATACGCCCCAGAAGAATACTTAAAAATTACTTAAAAACAATTCAATAAATAAGATTTTAAAAATAAAAAACTTTCATTTTCAAATAAAATAAAAATTGAAAATGCCCTATCTAGGCAAACTCACCTAGCTCGAGCTCAACCACGCTGAGGCACGCGCGCCTCTCTCAGTCTCCCTCACTCTCTCTCTCTCTTTCTCTCCCTCTTTCTTTCTCTCTCTCTCAGCCTGTGTGGTAAATTAACATTATAAATACTGACAAACATTTTCACAAATTAAGATCCTTTACCTTCAAGCCATAGGATTTGACGAATGACCACTTCCTGTCTCGAGCGTCCCGGGTTTAGAGTCCTTGTCGTTTTATATTCGGAGCTTCTTAATGTCCACGGTCCTTAATTCCCACCGTCTCGCGCTGCCCATTCTTATTCTCACAAGCGGTTATAAGTGTTTAATGAAGCACTCACAACGCAAACGTCTGCAAAAGAAGACGCTAAAACATTACCTTGTTTCTGACACGAGCTGTAAAGCGAGGTGAACTCCGCCTCAGCCTCCCCTCAACTTCTGACTGAAACTAGTGGCGCCAAAATAACCCCCGCGCGCCTCGCTGCGCGCGCTCAAATACTGAAGCAGCGCTCGCGCAACAGAAAAGGGGCGGGGCAATGAAATCCTCCTCACATATAGAACATAGAGTTATTACACGAAGTAAAAATCTTAAATTGTGTTCGAATATTCAACTAGATATTTCATTCAGAACGAGAAATTTCTCTTTGATTTGAATTTCTTCTTTGATTCTGTTTGGATTTTGTGCTAGACATGGTTCATTCTGTAGAAAAAAGTCTGAATTGACGTTTAGATGCTAATAGTATTTGTGTTGTTTTCTGACTTTTTATCTAACTTTTTTACCACAGTGAAATTTCGAGGTGATGCAGACGATTAAGACCTTGCGTTGTCTTTAGCCAAAACCAACTGATGCAGCAGTGCTTTAGTCCTTTAGTCTGCCCACCTTACTTACCTCCTTATTTTTTGGATTCCAAAGCTCCATCATCCATGCTAGTACAGAGATCAACATTACCATGCTGGTTTCCTCACAGATCACCAACTAGCCAAACAACTTCTTACAGAACATTACAAAAAAAATTGTACAATCCAACCAACTGTACCAGAATTGCTAAGCAAATCACAAATTATTCAGCAGAAATGTATTTAATGTTTCTCATATGTGTGCAATCATTGCACCATTGCTTATTGCTTATCTAAGTTGGAGAGAAAAACTTTCCTTCTGAATTAGCAATAAACCCCTTTTGATAGGTAGCACCTGTCCAAAACATGACAACCAGGCTAACCACCACTCTGGTAAATGGGTTATTCCTTGTTTGTGGTGCCTTTTGGACCTGAAATATTTCTGGACATTTGGCATTATGATGGAAAAGCTTAGTAATGTTAAATAAGTAATGATTCATTCATTAATTTCCACTATGTATTTTATTCTGGTTAGCATTGACACAAAGATCTTATCCTGGGAACACTGGACATTCAGCAGTAATATCTCCTGAATGTGACACTAGTCCATCACAGGGCACCATACACACAATTACACAACCATTTACACTGTATATTCTATAAACTTAGATTTAAATCAGGCTTTACTTGGAACTATGCTTTACAGGTAATAAGATGGATTTCATAGAGGACAAGTTTTGCTCAAGTGGTTAAGGGTCTGGGTTGTTGACTGGAAGAGCGGTGTTCAAGCACCAGCCCTGCCAAGTTGCCATCGGTGGGTCTTTGGGCAAGGCCCCCAACCCAACCTGCTCCAGGGGTGCTGCTTCATGGCTGACCCTGCGCTTTGACCCCAACCCCCAAGGATAGGATATGGGAAGAAAGAATTCCACTGCGCAGTAATGTATATGTGACAGATAAAGACAATTTAACTTAACACTGTGATACGTTACATGAGCTTTGACATTTGAGCCTGTTGTCTGCCTTGGTCAGCCATAGTTTCTGATTGTAGGTGCAGACCTCTTGGAATAGATAACAGTTGTATATATTGTTGTTAGATGGGTGCATTTAGGGGATAATTAGGCAGCAGCACCACTGAAGCATATTCATATTGATTACTACACCTCTTAACCCTCTGAGTTAAAAACCCGAAGAGAAACAGCATATAGAGATCATTGAGATGCCATGCCTTTATTCCTTAACCCTTTCTTATTATATTAAGCAATTAATATTCAGCCTGTTTTAGGCTAGCAGTTCATTCAAAAATTCAGAGTCATTAATCTATCACGATGTACTGTAGATCATTTAGTATTAAATCCCCCTAATGAGATTTTAAGTGATAATAGATCCAACCATTGTAAAGGAAATTAGACAAAAAATTGTATGAACAACGAGGACTTGATTTGTTATTCAATAAGGCGGCTGGCAATAGACAGCCATCAAAGCCATTACAGCACGGCAAGCAATATCCATATGACAAAAACGCAGGTCTCCAGGGACAAGTATTAATTTCCTTTCTTGTGCAGCCCTAGCAGTAAAATTTTTCGTCCCACTACTGCCGGCACATGAGTGCATCAACTCTTTCGATGGTCAGCTCTTTGCTAAATTGTCCTCTCCTGAGGTACGTTGAACGAGAAGGAAAATAGCTGTAAAGATTAACCTTGTATCCTGTCTAATTAATAGACAAATGAGATCCCAGTCAGCAGCTAAAAATGTTCAAGGTTGTGTGGCTATAAAGCACCAAATTTAAAATGTAGACAGACCTTGTCAAAGTGCTATGCTAATTTTATGGTAATTCATCCCATAAGGAAATGCATTTTGTGGAAGCACATCCTCCAGTGCACACCTGTGTGTCAACAGGTTGGATGACTGATTTTGGAGGAATTCGTAGCATCTTGTGGCTCTACCATGAACACTGGACCATCTGACCAATAAAGGTTCGTTATTACAAACTGGACAATGATGAATATGAAATAAACCCATCCCAAATGATACAGCTGATGTTAGTGTCCTTGCTAGGATAGCAATGTTGTGGTACATCAGGTCAAAACTAATTCTAACAACCTTGAAAGCTGGATGGTGTATACACCTTCGGGGATAGAGACTTTCTAAGAGTGAAGAGA